>NW_028229516.1:2788117-3038117 GCF_053477565.2 Lygodium microphyllum
CAAGAACTTGTTTCACGCTTCTTAATTTTGCAAGGAAGCATTGAAGGTAAGGAAATGTTTGGTGTGAAGATTATGGGAGAGAAGGAAGGAGTCTCACTTGTAGCTTTCTTGCTTGCACAATGGGGATACACACACAGGTGGAGGTTGAAAACAATTTCCCTCTTCTTAGTTGTGTAAGCCAAAAGAACTCGCATACAAGGAAATAGAACAACCCTATATATGGGTCTCAAACTAGAGTAGATATATATATGGGTCTCAAACCAAACTCAACTAACTAAGGTGGCATACTAACTGAGCCACGAACTAGAGTAGATAAGGATAGCTGTCATCTAGCTATTATTCATGGGCGGTGTACCAACCACATCTGCAACTAACAAGTCGGTGACATAAATGCACAACGGTCACCCTGGCATATCACGAGTGGAGCTCGATATCTCAACACTCCCCCTCGAGCTCAATCCCAATTCCTGCACACCAAGCAGGTCTCTAAACTTGCGCAGCTTCTCTACACCCAATGCGTTCGTAAATATGTCAGCTACCTGATCCTCTGTGTTGACATAAACTAGATCAATAAGACCTATTAAAACCCTCTCCCGCACATAGTGATAATGCACCTCAATGTGCTTTGTTCTAGCATGATAGACTAGGTTACTTGCCAAGTTTATACTACTCATGTTGTCACAATAAATGAAAACTAGCCCATTTGTAGACTGATGCATATCATAAAGCAGCTTATGTAACCAAGCTACCTCACATGCAACCATTGCTACACCCCTGTACTCAGCCTCTGTGCTCGACAAGGCAATTGTAGGCTGTTTCTTGCTGCTTCAAGTGACTACAACACTTCCAAAAGAGAACACATATCCATTGGTAGATTGTCTATCAGAAATACCACCAGCCCAATCAGCATTAGTGTATCCATGCAACTATATCTGAACCCCAGTCTCATAAAATAGTCCGTACTGCAGTGTGGACTTCACATACCTGAGTATGCGTCTAGCCGCATCCAAATGTGGTTTCCTTGGAGCTTGCATAAACTGACTTACCAATCCAATAGCATAGCTCAAATCTGGCCTGGTAATAGTCATATAAATCAAACTTCCTACTATGCGTCTGTACATAGTAGGGACTTCGAGAAGCTCACTTGCATCTGCGCATGCTCAACTTCACATTCTACTCCAAAGGAACTGAAATAGGCTTACAGCCTATCATCCCATATTTGGACAGCATGTCCAATCCATACTGCCTCTACAAGAGTTGTATCCCACTTGGTGATCTAATCACCTCAATGCCCAAGAAATAACACAACTCTCCCAAATCCTTCATCTCAAACTTCTGCTTCAATATCATTTTCACACAAAGGATATCTTCATCACTATCACCTATGATAATCAAATCATCAACATAAATGACAAGAAGCATAATACCTTTCTCTATTTTTCTCACATAAAGTGAGAAATCTTCCTTGGAAATCTGAAAGACAATAGTGACAAGATACTGTCCTATCTTGTTAGACCATGCTCTAGGTGCTTATTTTGAGCCATACAAGGCTTTCTTCAACCTGCAAACAAACTCAGGATGAACAGCATGCACATAACCTGGTGGCTGCTCCATATAGACCTCTTCTTGCAAATCACCATGCAAGAAGGCATTCTTTACATCCATCTGATGTAGAGACCATCCCTTTGATGCAGTCATAGCAATGACTGCTCTTACGGTTTCCATCCTTGCAACCGGACTGAATGTTTCTTCATAATCAATGCCATATGTTTGTGCATACCCCTTGACCACTAATCTTGCCTTATTTCTGTTCACAAAACCATCTGCATTGTGCTTCACCTTATAAACCCACTTACAACCAATTGCATTCTTATCTTTAGGCAAAGGTACCAATTCCCATGTAGCATTTTCTTCCAAAGCATCCATTTCTTCATCCATGGCTTTCTCCCATTTTTCTTTTTCCATGGCTTGCTCAAAAGAAGTGGGTTCTGGTTCCTATATCACTTTGACTATATAGGCATACTGAATGGCTGTAAATCCATCATATTTCAGCCTATCCACAGGATACCTAGCTCTGGTAGACTTGCGCAAAGTAGGCCCACTTCCAGATGCTCTCAAAACATCCCTGGTCTTCCTTACTCTAGGTGTAACAACAGAAGGAATACCCAACTCATCATCAATGCTCTGTTCTGAGCCACTGGATTCACCATCCATATAAGAGTGACTTGCATTCACATCAAACATGGGTTGATCTACATTCTCTTTTCCTTTTTGTGATACCTGCATACCACTATCTGCATTTCTTTGAGAAGATTCTCCTGATCTCAATCTGCCTGTCCATGGTGAAGAATGTGAACCACTGCTAGAGGACTACTACTGTGAACTTTGTGTAGCATTACCATTTTGTGCATCTACATTATCAATCACATTTACTAGTTTATACCAGCTACTCATCTCATAAAAAACAACATATTTGCTCACTATAAACTTACGAGTAGAAGGGTTATAGCATCTATACCCTTTCTGTTCAAAGTAACCAATAAAGATGCATTTCTGAGCTTTTGGATCTCAACTCATCTGGCACATGAACATAGGCAATGCAACAAAAAATTTTCAAATGAGAAATATCTGGTTTCCTACCAGTATACCTTACCTCTGGAGTCATGCCATGTATTGCTGCAGTGGGAGTCCTGTTCATTATGTAGACTGCTATAGCAACTGCCTCAGCCCAGTAAAAATATGACAGGTCTTTTTCATTGAGCATGGCACGAGATACCTCTCTAATATGCCTGTTTTTTCTTTTTGTAGCTCCATTTTGCTGTGGGGTATGACTACATGAATATTGTTGCTTTATGCCATGCTCCTGCAAGAACCTTGCAAACTCATTTGAGAGGTACTCTCCCCCTCCATCTGATCTTAGGCATTTTATTTGCAAGCATGTTTCTTTTTCAACCATAGCTTTAAGAGTTTTGAAATACCCAAACTATAACGTGTCCACTAGTATCATCCAGGACACGTCTTAGCAGTCCATTGGAAAGGATGTCTAGAAAGCTCCGCCCGGCACTCCCATGGAATGTTACGGGGTTTGCGATCTAGGGCTTTTCGCGTCTGCCACGTAGCGGAAGTATTCTGGCCGTTCCCACTTACGATTGACCGCAATTAGGGTTCTTCTAATTGGTCATTTCCTAATAGCAACTAGCGTCGGACCCAAGCAAACTACTTTAAGCAAAAGCTCCAGGTCCGAAGCGGATTCATGCTGCACTTGGCTCAAAGAGAATGGGAAACGAGAGGGATGCCTTATTCCTAGAACAGATGAGCTTCTTGATTGTCTTGAGGGTGCAAATATCTTCTCCAAAATTGATCTCAGGTCAGGTTACTATCAGATAAGGATCAAGGAAGAAGATATCCCCAAGATGGCCTTCAATACAAGATATGGGCACTTTGAGTTCCTAGTTATGTCATTTGGGCTTACGATTGCACCTGTCACCTTCAACAGGTTAATGCAGGATATCTTTAGGCCATATCTTGATGACTTCGTGCTCGTCTTCTTCGATGACACTTTAGTCTATTCCAAACAGGAAGAAGATCATGAACCCCAACTCCAGATTGTCCTTGAGACAATGAGGGCACATAAGTTGTATGCTAAAATGAAGAAGGGTTCATTCTTCAAGCGTTAGATTGAATATTTGGGATTCATAGTATCAGCGGAAGGAATCTCAATAAACCCAACCAAGGTCAGAGATGTGCTAGAATGGCCAATACCAACATCTGTCAAAGAGATATGCAGTTTTCTAGGATTGACAGGATGGTATAGGGTCTTCATAAAAAACTATGCTTTGATTGCAGCACCCCTGACAGACTTATTGAAGAAGCAAACTTCCATTGCATGGTCAACTCCCGAAAAAAATAGCTTCGACAAATTGAAGCAATGTTTGGTATCAGCACCTATCCTAAAACTTCCCGACCTCAATAAGGAGTTCGAGGTAGTAACTAATGCTAGCACACTTGCCTTGGGATGTGTGCTCATGTAGGAAGGTCATCCAGTAGCATACTCTTCAAGGCAATTGAAGAGTCATGAAAAGAATTATGCTACGCATAATCTGGAATTGCTAGCTGTCATCCATGCTCTAAAGCTTTGGAGACACTACCTGTTGGGTAACAAGTTACTCTAGTAATTGACCATAAGAGTCTCAAATGGATCTTTACTCAGAATGAGCTCAACATGAGGCAACGTTGGTGGATTGAAGTGTTGGAGGAGTATGACTTTTAAGTCAAGTACCGACCAAGAAAAGAGAATGTAGTTGCCGATGCACTTAGTTGCAAGGCATTTCTTAATTCCCTAATCTTGCAGAACCCATCAACAGCCATATCTCTAGCTACAAAAGTATCTATACCAAGCAATCCAATACTTGAGTTGACTAGAGAGGATGCATGCCATGATCCGGCCTACCAAACAATGCTAAGGGACATCTCTATCAAGGATCAGAATCAAAAGTTGTAGGCTAAGTATCATGAATTTTTTATCAACAGTGGACTTGTCTACTATAGAACAAGGCTGTGTGTACCAGCAAGTCAGTCACTTAAACAGAAGATTTTGTGGGAAGCTCATGATTCCCCTTTCTCAGGACATCCTGGCTATGCCAAGACTCTCAATGTAGTTAGGAAGAGCTACCATTGGGAGAGGCTTAAAGGCAATGTTCTCAAATATATCACCGAGTGTTTGTCTTGTCAACGTATCAAAGCCGAACATGTCAAGATGCCACGGAAACTACAACCACTTGACATTCCCCAAATGAAATGGGAATTCATCAGTATGGATTTTGTTGTTGGCCTACCCCAAGTTCAGGGAGGATACAGCTCCATCATGGTTGTGATTGACATGCTTACTAAGGTTACACACCTTATTCCAGTAAAGACAAACTATAAAGCCTCAAACATTGCAAGGTTCTTTATCAAGGAGATATTCAAGATACATGGTTTACCCAGAAGAATCATTAGTGATCATGATTCTCTCTTCACGTCACACTTCTGGAGAGCTATCTTTGAAGCTTTTGGGACTCAACTGTGTTTTAACACCGCTTACCACCTCCAAATGGATGGCCAAACAGAGCGAGTAAATCAAGTCATGGAGGATATGCTTAAGGCATACTGCGGTCGTGAGCCGAAGAGGTGGATTCAATATTTGCCTTTGGTTGAATTTGCCTACAATACTTCTTACCAACAAAGCATTCAGATGACCCCTTTCCAAGCATTGTATGGTCATGTTTGTCGAAGTCCCTAAACTTCTCAGATCCAACCTTAAGGGTTGAAGCTTCAAAGCAGATGATGGAAGAGATGGATGACCAAATAAAGTCAATAAGAAAGGATATCCAAGCTGCCAAGGATAGACAGAAGGCATACGCGGACTTGAAGCGTCAAGATAGAATCTTCAAAGAAGGAGACATGGTCTTCATTCGCATACGCCCTAAGAAGAGTTCCTTATCTTTAGGAGATTGCAAGAAGCTAAGTTCAAGGTATTGTGGACCGTACAAGATCCTCAAATGCCTAGGACCTAATGCTTATAGACTGCAACTTCCTAAAAAAGTAAAGGTTCATAATGTATTCCATATCAACTTATTGAAGAAATATGTACCTAATTCTAACCATGTACTCAATGACCAACAAGTGTAATGCCTAGTCAAGGAGTCCTTGAACTAAGACTTGACAGGATCTTAGATGTTAGGGAGAGACAATTGAGATCCAGAAACTTGAGAGAATACCTCGTCCAGTGGAAAGATTACCCCAAAGAGGATGCCACTTGGATAGATGAAGGCTCTCTCAACCATCAATATCCCCAGTTTATCTCGAGATGAGGACATCTCGATTTCTCTAAGGAGGAGAGAATGTAATATTCTAACTTTCCTAGAAATACACATGAACCGCCTCTAAAAAAATGAGGCCAAAAGGATAAGTGGTGAGGATAATAAATTATGGAAATTTTTATTATTTTTAATCCCTCTCCTCCAGCCGACTGTCATGCTGGAGGAGAAGGGAATTAGCATGCATGAGCAAAGCACCTTGCTGGAGTTTACTAAGGGTAAAAGGACATGCAAGACTCCACACAAGGGAGGAAGGGAATCCCTTCCCTCTCCCTATAAAAACGTTACAGTATGGAGCTAGAGGGGGAAGAGCCAAATCTCTTTCAGGAGCTAAAAGCGTCGTGTGACTGCGTGAACTAGGAGAGGCTAATGCCATAGTGCAAGCAGAAGAGGGATAGAGTGCTGCCATAAAGCCGAATTTTTCCGCTTGTATATTGCCGTGAGGGAGAGGAGACGGCCTGCTGCTACCGTGAGGGGACAAAGGAAGACAAAAGCAGGAGGGCCGACTTTGAGAGTGGGTAAGAGAGAGAGAGGGCTTGAGGAGCACTCTGCCAGTCGTTAGCTGTCGCCGTTCAGCCGCCGTGGCCGTCCGCCCACCAGACCTCTTAGCGCTGTTGCCTACAGCTGCAGGCTTCACTGCCGTCGCTGGGGAAATCATTTCCCCCCCCCCCCCCCCACGTGGAAAGCTTCTGGAAGCTCAGAAGCCTTCAAGGGGGGGTCCTTCTTAAGCCCCCTTCTTGTGCCTCGTCAAATCCCCTCCCCCGGGGTTTTAAAGTTCTCTTAGTCCCCCCTTTGCTTGGGCTCCCCTCCGTTTTTTATAAACCCTTAAGCCCCCCTTTCCCATGGGTGTTGGAACCCCCGTGTCTAAACCCTTAAGCCCCCTTTTCCATGGGTGTTGGAACCCGCATGTCTAAACCCTTAAGCCCCCTTTCCCATGGATATTGGAATCACCCCCCCCATGTTGATCCCTTGAACCCCTATCCCTTCGCTTTGGAACCACCCCTTTTTCCCCCATGTTTAAACCTTCTCTAGCCCCCTTCCTTTGTGGCATATTGAAACCCCTTTCCTCCGAATTGCCCTAAGGGTCCTTAGACCCTTACTTATAACCTTTACGGTTACTATTTTCCCTTGGAGTTTCCCCCTTAGGGTTTTTCCCCATAAAAGGTTACTCCAAATAACCTTTCCTTTTCGCCCCATGTTTTGTTAAAAATCCCCCTTAGACCATGCAAAAATAACCCTTCGAGCTCTCCCGCACCTTGTTTCTTTTCCACACCTTTCTATTCCCCGTTCGTGTGAGTTTACAAAGGCCATTAAGCCTTCCCCATGGCTTCAATGGGTCTTAGTCATGAGAAATTTTGAAGCACCTATACCTTGATTACTTGATTACTTGCCCACATTCACTGAATGTAGGGACAATGAAATGAAATTGGAAAGTGAGCTAGGGTTTGTCCCTAAGAATCTTACAAGATGAAACTTGGAAACCCTAGGTCTAACGACGTCAGCCTAGTAACCTGAAACTGATTGTTTCGTGACTCCATTGTCGCATAGTTCGATGCGACACTGGCGCAACAAGTGCGGAGTCATATGACCTTGTGATTGGATCACAAGGGAATTGCCAAATTCTCGCAACGAGGATGGAAAGTCCTTACGTAGTTATCTTGCAAGAGGATGAATAATCATCCTAATTTAGTATCTTTCTTGAGTAAAGAAGATTGATTGGAAACTAAAGACCAGCCGATAAACTGAAACAACTCATGAATTTAAGGTTTGACCAAGTCTGGTTAATAGGGTATGCCCTAACCCAGGATATAGGGGATCTTGCCAAGTTGCAAGTCATTCTAGATCGAGTGCTGGTTGCATTCAAAAGGAAGGATTCATTCCTTAGCAGTTTGCCAACAAAAAACGATCAATGGAAATGTTTGTGCTTGCTATAGATTCTAGAGCACTGTTTGGCTTTTTTTGATCAATGATTTAAAAGATAAATGGATATCTATACTTCAAGTTGAAGGCCTGAAGGGAGAGGCAGCTTCAGTTACCCCCGACTACCTACCTGACCCTAACCAAGGGGGTTGTTAACCGCGCCGGGCATTGGACCGAACCTGCCGTGAGAGGTCTCTCCGTTGAGCACTACTTGAAGCAAGAGGACGCTTGGGTGCCAGAGGGGGCTCTGGCCGTAAATCCCTCGCCTTCGGGGCCCTACACGAAAGGCTAACGTGACTCGAAATTGGATCTCAAGGCCCGCATACTAGTCTACGGGCCGAAACTTGAATTAGTGATCCCTGTGGATTGTTGGATAGCCTTCGGGTGGATTCTGGATAAGGCTACGGGCTGGACTCTTTGTATTTCAAAGATAAATATGATAACCTGTTAATAAGAAACTTGTCTGATATTGTTTTTCTATGTCAAGTGATAAGATTACGTGAAGGAACCAGTGCCTAAAGGGTTAATTAAAGAACCTAATTGTTACATATCCAATGAATGTGTTAGGTAATTAAATAACTAAAACAACCCGAGGAAAGTGTGGAGGATGGGCCATAGGTCCGTCCTACGCATGGGTGGTCTTGGTTGGCTGGGAACTTTTCTCAAATCACGATGGACAGCTGGAAGATCATCAAAGAACACAAACAACAAAAGCATTGACCTAGAGTTATGATTAAACCCGATTTACGCTATTTTAGGGGAACATAATGGGACTATGCCTTATGGTAGAGAGGTTGAGCTTTGCATCCCTCTCGTTTCCCATTCTCCTTGAACCAAGTGCAGCGTGAATCTGCTTCAGACCTAGCGTTCCTGCGTAAAGTAGTTCCCTTGGGTCCAACGCTAGTTGCCATTAGAAAATGACCAATAAGGAAAACCCTAATTCAGGTCGATCCTAAGTGGGAACAGTCGGAATACTTCTACTACGTGGTAGACGCAGAAAGTCTTAGGTCGCAAACCCCGTAAGATTCCATGGGAGTGTCGGGAGAAGCTTTCTAGACACCCTTTCCGATGGATTGTTAAGACGTGTCCTACAATAAAAAGTGGGCACGTTACACAAAGACATATGGCCCAAATGGGCATGCCAAAGAGATACATGTGGGATGGAAGCCACTGAGAAAACATGATCAATAGAGGATCCAACAACTACAAGAAGATAGAGGCTGCTAGCCTTTGCACCTCTAACAACAAGCACAAGTCTGCCACGGGTGATCTTCCTAATAGAATCCCCAAAAGAAACATGAAACCCAAAATCATCATGCTACCATGCAAGCATAAGACTACATGTAAGCACATGTACATGATGTACATCCTGTAAGACAAAAGTACTGCAAGTAGAGAACTACAGTTATACATCCTCAATGCCAATAACAGCAAGTGACCCATCATCACCCAAGTGAATTGAACTAGAGATAGTGCAATTACCACTCACCACATGGTGTAACATGAAATGAAGTACCAGAATCCAAAATCAAACACTCTGTATACATAGAGTGAATCTTGATCAACGGCGTAGGATCAGAAGAACTAGCTACAAGTATCTCCTCAATTTTCACACTGGATCTCGCAAGTCCCATGTGAGATCTAGTACTTTTTCTTTTCCCTTCTCGTTGTGCTTCTCATTGCGCAACTCATGACATTGTGGGCGTATATAACCCTTCTTGCCACAATGATGACATGTCACGTTAGCATTTCTTCCATGACACTTGCTGTGTGACTTACCACACGACCTAGACCTAGACTTTTGCAAGTTTTTTCCATGGCCATTCCCATGGTGATTCTTGCCATTGCCATCTCTACCTCTAAGAGTCAAAGCATGTGACACATGAGAGGCATCCAAGTTCTTATATAGTTGATCTCTTCTTGACAAAGATCACTCTCTATATCAAGCAAGTTCAAAATAGTAGCAAGAGCACATAAGGCAGTACGGAATACATCCCATGACTCACTCAAAGTCTCAAGAAAAAACAACGAAGTAACCTCATCATTGAAGATTATGCCTTGCGAAGTCAAGTTCGTGAGAATAGCATGGAACTAGCTCAAATGAGCAGACATCGTGATATTCTCCTTCATGTGCAGGTCCATAAGTTGCTTCAGCCAATACATCTGACTTGCTAGACTTTTCTTGTCATAGAGGTTCTTGATCTTATCCCAAAGCTACCAAGCACTCTTTCTTGTCATAGAGGTTCTTGATTTTATCCCAAAGCTACCAAGCACTCTGTGCTTCCTCAATCACATTGTAATGCACTTGTTTAGTGAGAGACAAGATCAGGATGGACTTGCATAACTCATCAAGCTCATCCCATTCGTCATTAGTCATAGTTTTAGGCTGCTTACCATGCATCCTTGTTGGATTTATCTGTGAATTCTGCATCAATACCTACTAAACTTGGCTCTTCCAATAGAAATATTTCATACCATCAAGCTTAGTGATGTTGAAGATAGCACTATCATTGGAAGAAGAACACATAATCGAGTCCAAAATAGTGCAGACAGAAACTGCTTGTTGTTTTCTACTATAAACAACCAAAATACCATGAAAACCAAGGAAAATTTACCACAAACTGATAGATAATGATGTTGTCCCCAAGTACTATAAAAAATACATAAAAACAGGACGACTTAACATGAAGATTCCACGTTAGTCCATGCATAATTGCTTGCAGTAATAAATTACAATCAGGTATAATGAGAGCAAATTGTAGGCAAAATGAATGCACCAAGTCAACCACTGATTGTCAAAGAATAACTAGTATCAACCATGCATAAATCAGCATGTGACAGGCATACAGACATCAAGCAAACACCCACCAAGCGTGTACAAAAAGTATAGATAAGATACAACATAAAGGAAAATGGATTTCTAAGTCAAATAGTACATAACTGACTACACTAATCCATTGTCGCTATATCTTTGCTAGCTATAGGTAGGTGTAACAAACTAAATATAATAAGTGATAAGTCAGTGGCCATGTGAGTATCATAATGACCACCAATGTGCTAAGTGTAGATGTGGAGACCCATCTAGCTAGGCGGTCCATTATCAATGTCTACATGTGTTGAGCTTGCCATCTCAACACTCCCCCTCAAGCTCAACTCTATCTCTACAAATCCAAGTAAGCTTCAAAACTTTCAAAGCTTCTCGACACCCAATGCCTTTGTGAAAATGTTAGCTATATGATCCTGTGTGCTGACATATACTAAGTAAATCTCTCCTGCAAGTACCTTCTCTCTCAAAAATTGGTAGTGCACCTCAATGTGTTTTGTCCTAGCATGGAACATTGGATTCCTAGCTAACTTTATGCTGCTCATGTTGTCACAATGAATGACAACTAGACCATCTCCCTACACATCCAAATCACATAATAACTTTTGTAGCCATACTACCTCACATTCTACCATAGCAGCACCTTTATGCTTAGACTTTGTACTCGATAAAGCAATTGTAGGTTGCTTTTTACTACTCCATCTAGATGTTGCTACCAGCTCAATCTGCATCTGTGTATCCAAAGACCTGTACATCCTTGCTTGCCTCATTAAAAAAATCCATAATGTAAAGTTGACTCCACATATCTCAATATACATGTAACTACATCCAAATGAGGCTTTTTAGGAATCTCCATAAACTGACTAACAAGGCCCATAGCATAGCTCAAGTCTAGCCTTATGATAGTCATGTAAATCAAACTCCCTACTATCCTCTTGAACATAGTAGGGTCTTCTATCTCATCCCCAACTTCGGCACTAAACTTCACATTTTGCTCCAATGGTACTGAAAGAGGCTTACATGCTGTCATACCATACTTGGATAACATATCCAAGCCATATTTCCTTTGGGATAGTCATGTACCATCATCACATCTGATCACCTCAATACCAAGAGAGTATCGCAGCTCACCCAAATCCTTCATCCCAAACTTCTTCAAGAAGTCCTTAACTTTAGCAATCCCATTGTCACCGTCACCTGTAATAATCAAGTCATCCACATAGATGACTATGATGACCAAACCTGCATCTCCCTTTCTCACATAAAGTGAGTGATCAACATCAAAAATACAAAATCCAATATTAACAAGATACTCTCCAAACTTGTCAGACCATGATATAGGTGCTTGCTTCAGCCCATAGAGCGCCTTCTTTAACCTGCACACATATGTGGGATGCTCTAAATCCTCATAACCTGTCGGCTGCTCCATATACACTTCTTCTTGCAATTCACCATGCAATAAGGCATTCTTAATATCCATTTTCTGCAAATTCCAACCTTTCGCTACTTCCAAGGCAATCATGCATCTAATAGTTGCCATCCTAGCAACTGGACTGAATGTCTCTTCATAATCTATGCCATTTTTTTGAGCATAGCCTTTTGCAACCATCCTAGACTTATACCTACTAACGGAACCATCTGCATTATGATTGACTTTGAAAAGCCACTTACAACCAATAGCTTTCTTAGCATTAGGCAAGGCTACCAAATCCGAAGTCTTATTGGCTTCTAATGTAACCATCTCCTCATCCATTGTTGCATCCCAATGAGCATGACCAACAGCATCCTCAAAACAAGTGGGCTCAACATCCTCAACTAGTTTCACCATATAAGCATATTGGTGAGCTCATAACCTTCAAAGCCAATTCTTTTAACACATTATATTACCTAGTTAGACCTACATACCATTGGATCACTCAATGGAGCCTTTACATTACTATGAGCTCTGTGTACACCTGGTGTCTTGACAAAAGGAATCCAATCTCATCATCCAAACTCTCTAAACCTCTGGAATCTCTATCAATGATGCCAGGAGGCATATTTCACGGTGGTTCACTTTTACTAGTGCACAGATCGGATATTGTATGCTCGTGTAGTGAATGCTAGAAGGTCCCCAAGAACAAAAGAACTCTACTTTTTGCACAAAACTCAAGGTAGAAAGCATGCATGACATGAACAAGAGACCAATTGGGTGCAATCTCCCCCAATGCCTTGTGTGAGTGCTCCACAAAGCATGTGTTTTATGTATTATTCATCTTCAAGCTCAAATAATAGCCCAAATTACAAAATAGCATGCTTTTGGCTTTTGAGTTTGCTTTAGCATAAAATAGAAATAAAGCTAATGGGCAGGCGCCCAAAGAGTCAGGCATACCCAATACAATGTCCAAATACAAATATCATAATCGTGCACCCATGTGCGTACAAAATAATAAATAAATATCCAATGCCTTAATAAATAGGCGCGACAAAATATAGGCGCCATGCCTAAGGTATTCACCCATCAAAATATAAGTGATAACTCGAATACACGCTATCCACCAATGCTTTCCTCCGCCACTGCTGCTATCTCTACACACCAACTGAAGCATTCACAATCGTTAGTAAAATAATACAATTAAACCGGCAAAAGTGAATACCTAGTAATCTTCAGCTACATAAATAAATCAACTGGTTAGAAATCAATCCTAACCTTAATTTATCATGAGTGCGCACTCTAAACTCATAAACGTTTATTAATTTAATATGTATTTTGTGGAATCACCTGCTATGGAATCACCCATGTATATACTAAATTAATGAAACGCCCGAAAAGGATAGGCATCCCCACATCAACTTCTCGCACAAAGAATCCACTTTGTGTATGAGCCCCAGTCAATAAAGTTTACGAAATGCACCATAAAACCTCATTGAATCCACCATGGCACGGAATCCACCATGAAATATGCCTCCTGGCATCAAATCCCAAATTACTAGTAGATGCATCATTACCAATCCAGCACTTTCTTCTTTTCCTTGTCTTTGCCTACAACACTTATAAATACACCTAAAGATGTGGGGCTAATCGTTACTCTCCCAAACCAAGGGCTCACTGTAGGTGTAGTACCAAATGATGTTTTTGGTCCACTAAGACTCCATGATTCTTGATTTTCTTTCTGCAAATAGCTATCATGATCATTATCATCGTCTAGTACATCACTAGCAAGTGCATAACAATTGTTCATCTCATCAAAAATAACATCCCTGCTTACTCTGAACTCATATGTGACAGGGTTATAACAATGATATCCTTTTTGCTCTAAAGAGTATCCAATACAAATACATTTTTCAGCCTTTGAATCAAGCTTCTTTCGTAGCTCATCTAGCACATGAACATATGCAACACATCCAAATACCTTCAAGTCTAATACGTCGGGCTTCTTGCTAGTAAAGCATTCTTTAGGAGTCATCCCATGAATTGTAGCTATGGGGGTTCTGTTCATAATATAGATAATAGTATGAATAGCTTTAGACCAAAAATGTTTGGGCATATTCTTTTCAACCATTAATGCTTGTGAAACTTCTGCAATATGCCTATTTTTTCTTTCAGCAACCCCATTTTGTTGTGGGTATACATGTAAGTAAATTGCCTTTTTATCCCATTAGTCCTCAAGAAGCCACTAAACTCATTAGAGAGGTGCTCTCCCTCTCCAACTGATCTCAAGTACTTCACTTTCAAGCCTATTTCTGTTTCGACAACTACCTTGAAAGATTTGAAGTGCTTAAATACATCACTCTTTTCCTTCATAAAGTATACTCATATCTTTCTTGAACAATCATCAATAAATGTGACAAAGTATTTGTTGCCACCAAGAGATACATTCTGTGTAGGCCCCCAAAAATCTGTATGCACTATATCAAGTATATTTCTGCTCACTTCTCTGTCATGTGAAAAGGGTTGTCTGGCCTACTTACCAAACTGGCATGCTTCAAAGACCTTATGAAATTCTACAACTTAAAAAAGGGTAAACCTATAACCAATCCTCCGGACTGCATTAATTTTAGCCTTTGCACATTTGCATGTCCAATATGTTTATGCCATATTTCAATGTTTGCAACCACTCCTTTTCATTTAGCATACATAGCAGCATCCATTGCAAGGATTCCAACATCTAAAGTGAACATATGACCAAATATACTTCCTTTTGCGACCAACCTACACTTATCATTAAAGTCTTGTACAAAACAACCTTTTGCATTCAATCAAACTTGCCACCCATTGCTCTATCATTTGGCCAATAGACACTAGATTCTTTGTGATTGAAGGCGCATGTAATACATTTCTCAGACTCTTTGTCTAGCCATCATGCAAGGACAAGGAAACCTTTCCAATATGTGAAAATGGGTGGCGTAAATCATCACCTGTCTACACATAGCCTGGATTTTGTAAGTCTGCCATGCATCTCTCCAAACCATTCAACATGATTGGTCATATGATTAGATGCACCTGAATCCACATACCATACATCATCATGTGTCCCCTTTCTTGTAATTGCATTCATCATGTGCTACATAACAAATAGATGCTCATTTTTTGCTTCATTCTATTGTGAAGACGATGCATAGTTTCCTTGTTGCAATTTAACACTGCGAATATCATCCTTCTTAGCATAACAATGGGCTCTAATATGACTTTTTTTTCCACAATAATGGCAAAAAATAGCAGAGTTTCTAGAACCTCTATTCTTCCATCCACCTCTTCCTCTAGAGCTCCCCCTGCCTCTAAAGTCTCCTTGGCCTCCTCAAACCTGCATTTCACCAAATTGCTAATTGAACCTATTTTGCTAGTTATCGCTAGCAGATCCCATACCACGGCCTCTCGAAGAGGATCTACCACATCCCCTTCTTAAACTTGAGTAAAATGCTTGAACTAGTTCACCATTTCTTTCAGATGAGTCACCCTGCATATTGATCTCTTCGATAATCATGAGAGAGACCAACTCATCAAAATCTGGAAATGGCTTTCATATGTATACTGAAGTAACAAATGATTTCCATGCCTTCTCATTATTAAGTCCACTCAAAGTTGATGAAACCAAATCATCATCATTAGGCATTACATCAATCGTTGCTAAAGCATCTGCAATGCTCCTCACCTTCAACATATACTCATTGTGACAGACATTTTTCCTTTCTTCAATGTATTTAACTCTTTCTTGAGTTGAATCTTTCGTGCCTTTGTATCTAATTAAAACATGTTCTCAAAAATCTTCCAAGATGCATGCGAAGTTTCTGCATTCTTGATATGTCCCAACATGGTATTATCAATGACTGCAGATAGCCAGTGCATCACCTTTTTGCCTTTTGCATTCCATGCTTTTAATTCATTTGCAGTCGGGAGGGATACCCAGCTCTAGCTCCTTTTCTTCATTTGAAACAAACTCATAAAGGCCCTTTCCAATGAGAAAGTTTGCCACACGGTGTCAAAGAGTTTATTGTTCATAATATAAATCATGGGATTCTTATGAACACAAAAGAACTTCACTGGAAGTTATATAAGGAATATGCATACAAAATTCAGTCATTGTTACCTAATAACCAACTTAGTTACATAAGTTCTTTTATATTTAGCATATAATTTTCACTTGTACCATGTATATTGATGAAAAATAAGTCTATGGGAACCTACAACTTGGTCAGCTAGAAGTAATTGACAGTCTGCAGGATGAATCACATTGATTCAAGTGCAAAAATATGGTTAGAACTCAAGAAAAATGCCAAAAGTCCACTAGGTTCACGGGGGACCTGAAGTAACAGACTAATGTGACCAGCAAGTGACCTGAGTAGGTCAAAAAGTGACCTGGGCCTCAGCAAGAAGCAGCACGCATTTTTCGGTGCAAAATGTGGGCTGCATAGACTGACTGTAAGTGGAGAGAGCTGAAGCCATGGTGCATGCTTTGGAGCATGCAAACTAGAGATTAACAAGATCTGAAGATGATGGTGCAAACACGGTGAGAGCTCCATTTATCTGTCCATTTGATCTGACGAAAATGCATGGTATGATAGTCTATAAAAGGGGGAAATCTGAGAGAAAAGTATTCAACCTTCTCTTATGCACGTCTTCTCTCATTTTTTCTACCTTATTCATGGTCCAATAAAGCCTAACTTGTACCCAAGTACTTGAGTGACTTTGGGACAAGAAAATGGTGAAGATTTTGAAGGTGTATGGGCTGTTATGGGCTGAAATAACTAGTCATAAACAGGGCAGCCCACTGTTCTTGTCCATTTTTATGAGCAAACAAGAGATTTATGTGGTTGTAATAGAAGAAAATGGCCTCTTTTCATCAGGACTTTACTCATTAATGATTAGAGGAGCTTATTCATGAGTTTATACACTCTTTTTGAGGTTGATTATGGGCTGGAAATTTCTTTTTTAAAACAGGGCTGAAGTAAAGATTATGCTTCTTCAATGCATTTCATGTACCATTGGCCCAAATCTTGAATGTATTTGAAGTCTACCAACATAATACTTCTTCCCTAGAGTTGAAATCCATCTATGTACTTGAAATAAAAGCCATTAGAACTTGCATTTGATATTCATATTTGGATTAAGAATCTGAGTATATCATTTATGTTATGGATTATGTAGCCAAAGGCATTTGATGTAATCAAGATAGAGAGATTTATTCCATTCATGTATGCTAAATACATAGAAAAAGCTTGACTTCTTCTTCTACATCTAAATCATTTCTAAAATCCGAATCTTGTCAAACTCCAATCTTTTTCCCTTTCCTGAACTTTGAATCCCATACTCCTCTTCTGCACTAAGCCCCTGTGGTAAACCTTCAACCCTTAACACGACGACAGTGGTGAACCCGACGTGAAGGTCCGCTGCGGAAGAAGAAGTCCAATGGGAGAGTCATCAAGTTCGGGAGGAGATGCCTTGCACAACAGTTGGTTCATCTGATGCAAGAAAGCCAACAACAACAATTGCAATTTCAGCAGCAGTTGCAATTGCAGCAACAACGAAGACAAGAAGAAGAGCAGATTGATGCTGCTGCCATTAAAGCTTTGGAAGCAGTTGGGCAAGAGCTAGCAATTCAATGGGTAAAATGTGTCCTCTTTTATCTGCCTCTATACTGACAATATGGTCTTCTTTGGAGTTCCTCAACATGCCTGGAGCCATTATTTTGCCCATCTGGCTATGCATGGTCTCCAGGACCGAATTCATGGTCTTTTCCAAAAAGATGCGGGATGGTCCGTGTTCAAGAAGGCTCTTCGAGAAGAATTTTTTCTCGAAGATTCTGGCCTTATGACAAAGAAAGTTTTCACTGACTGGGTCGAAAGGCCCAATAAGGGTCTAACCGCCACTGCTCTTCATCAAGAATTTGAAAGCAAATTTGCTTAACTAGATCCTGATGATCAACAAGGTATGGAAAGCCAAAAGATTGAATTATTTCTAAAAGCTGCAGATTTTTCTCTTCAAGAAAAGCTAACTGATCGACTTGAAGACCCTGGCTCTGAGATGGGATTAAAGACTGCTTGGGGTGATGTCACTGAAGCAGTTAATATGATTGCTTGAAGAGAGTGATTGTGCCTAAGATGGGGATCAACCCCTGCAACAACTGAATCTATGAAGGATCTTGTTCCTGTTTCTCGACCTCCTGTCTCTATGGCCGAGCAACCAAGAAATTTTGCTATTCCATCTCCAAAGAAGGATGCCATGGACGAGCTAATTAAAAGCATGTGGGATATCCATCTTAATCTAACGGAGATTAATTCTAAAGTGGAAAAGCTTGATGTAAAAGTGGAAGAAAGGGGACGGTCAACTCCCCCCCCAAAGGCTTGTATGAGAAGGCTTCAAAAGACATTGTATTTGGTGTGATAGCCTATAGCATGACAAGAGGGAGTGCGGTGCATTCCGTGAAGCCGAAGCAAAAAATTTAGTCTTTTGGAAGGATGGTAAAATTCATGCAACCAAAACCAGGCTTCCTCTTGAGCCAAACTTCAGCAACGGTGGCATGAAGAAAAGATTGGAGGATTTGGCAACAAGAATAGCCTATGCAGCAACCTATGGGCTGCAAATTGAGCCAACTAATGAAATTGTTAAAGCATATAAAACTAATGCAAAATCTAAAGTGTGGATGCAGGCCTTGGATTGCATGGAGCAAGGCAAGGCAACCAAATATGATTTAACCACTACCAGTCAATGTATCCGAGGAAGAACTGATTGGACCAAGCCTGTTGACTCATTTTCAGCTTTTTCCCGATTAGCTGAAATTAATAATCATGAAGCCATGATAGAATAAAAGAGAAGAAGAGATGAAGATATTGCCGGTGCAAAAGCGCTCAAGGACTTTATGAATGTACTCCCTCTGTGACAAGTAGAGGAGTCCCTGATGCTGGTCGCGTCTAATGAGCATACAAAGTATGTGAGCGGCATTTCCTTGATCTTTCATCTCAAAGCTCTTCTTGAGCTGAGCCTTAAGAGCATCTAGCTAATCATGAGCGTTCCCTGCTAGCAGCATATCATCCACATAGAGTACCAAAAGTAATAAAGAACCATCACAGGCTTTCTTCGTGTAAAGACACGAATCCAGAGCACTCCTGTTGTAGCCTTGTGATTGCATAAAGGCATCAAACTTATGATACCACTCCCTAGGTGCCTGTTTCAAGCCATAAATACTTTTCTTCAATTTGAACACTAGGTGCTCCCTGCCAGGTTCTGCAAAGCCCTTAGGTTACTCCATATAAATTTCATCATGCAAGTCCCCATGTAAGAAAGCCATCTTGACATCCATTTAGTATAAATCCAAGTCAAGCTAAGCAACCAAAGCCATAACTAAGCAGAGGGTAGTCATCTTAACCACAAGAGAAAAGACCTCATCAAAGTCCACACCATGCTTCTACTTAAAACCCTTTGCTACCAATCTAGCCTTGTATGCCGGCTTGGGGTGTCCGGGGGTACTTTTTAGCTTGTACACCCACTTGCATGGTAAAGCCTTCTTGCCCGTAAGCAAGGAAACCAAATCCCAAGTGTCATTCTTATGCATGGAGTCTATCTCAGACTACATAGCCCTCTCCTAGGAGGAGTGACTATTACCCCTGCGCTTAGCCTCATCATAAGTGAAAGGCTCTCCTGCATCTGTAACAAAGACATAATGCATCAAGGGCTTAAATCTATCTGGTGGACATCTGTCTCTAGTAGACCATGAGCATCTGCTCTGCAGCTATAGGCTGTCCAACTAGCTATGCGGGAGCTCTCAACTCCTCCTGAAATATGACGCTGTGGATCTCAACAACTCTCTTAGGCTGCCTATGCATTTTGTCTTCATGGAAGACTACATCATGATTGGGATGACTTTCCACGCCTACAGATCCCAGAGATGGTAACCCATCTCGCTTGCATCTCCATAACCAATAAAAATGCATTTGATACTCTTAGGATCCAGCTTACTTCTCTTGTCCTTGGGCACATGGAAAAATGCCTCACATCCAAAGACACGGAGATGCGCATAAGAGGGAGGTGGAGGTTTTCTAGTCCATACCTCATCTACAACCTGGAAATCCAAACCACTAGAAGGTGATCTGTTGATGACATGCACAGCTGTACTAACTACCTCAGTCCAAAAGGTCTATTGTAGGCTTGCATGGCTAAGCATACTGTGTACATGCTCCTGGATGATTCGATTCATTCGCTCAGCCAAACCATTTTAGGGGGTGTAGGGGGCAGTCAACTGACGCTTAATACCCCTCTCATCACATAACTGCTCAAAAGCACATGAGACATACTCACCCCCATTATCTGTCCGTAGGCATTTTAGCCTATACCTAGACTGGTTCTCAACCAATGCAAGCCATCTCTGAAACACAGCCAAGACATCGGATTTCAACTTAATGGGATAAGCCCAAAATTTTCATGAAAAATCATCTATGAACGCAAAAAAATACTTTGCATCACCCATAGATTGACAAGGCATGGGCCGACAGACATCCAAATGTACCAATGCTAAGGGCTCACTCATGTGTGGCCTACCAGACTTCTTATGCGTAGACTTACTCTGCCTGCCATAAAGACAATGCTTACATGAATCAAAACATGCATAATCAAGGGGTGGTAAGTACTGCAAACCAAAAAGCATTTTCATTCCCTTCAAGGACATATGGCCCAAAACAGGCATGCCTAAGAGATACATGTGGGATAGAACCCACAGACAAAACATGATCAAGGGAAGAAGCTAATACAATCAGGGGATAGAGGCTGCCAGTCATGGCACCTCTCACAATCACAAGTCTACCATGAGTGATCTTCCATGCGGATTCTCCAAAGCATACATGATATCTTGCGTCATCAAGCTATCCAACTGACATGAGACTGCATTTCAAAGCAGTTGCATGACATACATCCTACATAACAAAACTATTGCCAGAAGAAAACTGTAGCCTAACATCACCAATGCCACAATATCAAGAGAGCTGTCATCACCCAAGCGCACTGAACCCGAAACAGTATGGTATGAATGAAACCACTCTCGACAAGGTGTCACATGAAAGGATGCACCTGAGTCCAAGAGCCAACACTGTGCATACATAGAGTGTATCTCTGTCATCTGCGAAGCACTAGAAGAAGTTGCTAGGATATAATCATCATCTTCAATATCCTCAAGCTGTACAACATTGATCTCTTCAATTTTAACACTAGACTTTGCAGGCACTATGCTCGATTAGAAGACTTATCCTACACTTTGTCTTTTCCCTTATCTTTGCGCCTTTCATTGTGTAGTTCATGGCATTGTGGCCTAATATGGCGCTTTTTCCCACAATGATGACAAATAACATCTGCATTCCTGCCACGGGATTTGCTACGTGACTTCCCACGAGACTTAGACCGAGATTTCTAAGAATCTCGTCCATGGCCACTACCACTGCCATGCTTTCCATATCCATCATTCCTGCCTCTAATTGTCATAGCATGAGACACATGAGAGGCATCCAAATTCTTATGGTTAACCACTTCCTGTAGAAGAGCACTCTCAATATCAAATAATTTCAAGGTAGCAGTAGAGGCACATAATGCAGTGCGGAATACATCCCATGACTCATTAAGAGTACCAAGCAAGAAAAGAGGAGTGACATCCTCTGCAAAAGTGATGTCCTGCGAAGTAAAGTTCTTGAGTATAGCATGGAACTGGCTCAAGTGAGCAGACATAGTCACATTCTCCTTCATGCATAGATCCATAAGCTGCTTCAGCCAATACATCTGACTCGTTGGACTTTTCTTTTCATAGAAATTCTTGATCTTATCCCACAATTGCGATGCACTCTATTCTTCCTCAAAGACATTATAATGAACCTATTCTATGAGAGACAATACAATAGTGGACTTGCATAACTCATCAAGCTCAAGCCATTCTTCATCTGGCATAGTTGCAGGCGGATACCCGCTCAACCTCAAAGATTTGATCTGCGATTTCTACACCAACACCTACCAAATCTGGCTCTTCCAATAAGAATATTTCATACCATAAAGCTTAGTGATGTTGAAAATAGCATGATCAATGGACGAACTCGCCATAATGGAGGCTGGAAGACTGTAGACAGTTCAAAACTGCTTGCTATTTACAGCAGAAAATCACCAAAAAGTCACAAAAATTGAGGGAAAATGGCAAGGAAAGTGGAACCAAAGCTACTGCCCTCCAAGTACTAGTAAAAGTATATCATTTCAAAGTGTTTCAGCATGAAAAATCCATGTCAATCCATACATATATCCTTGTTGTAGTAAATTTTAAATTTCAGTAAAAGAGAGCTAATAGTGCTAAAATTGGATCCCAAGGCAATCAAATACTTCCAAGACCAAATCCGGAATCATGTGGGCATAGCATAAGCATATGAAAATCGATAAGGATGAATTCAACACCCAAGTATGTCATACGAACATCTGTCAATGAGTAGGCACACCCCCAGTCAACGGGGCAAAGTGTTCCTACCACTACCAAAACTTGACACAAGTAGGTGTCAGTTCACAAAGATACGGATCCAAAACTGAGACTTAGCTGATAAGCATATAGTGATCCAAGACATATGATGTATCATCCCAAAGGGTAAGAAGTCCCAAAGTATCAAGTGTCTGTAATTGCTTAATAGCATGTAACGGCTCAATGCATAAAAGTACCACTTGCTCAATGTCTGATAAGCATTCAAGAATGCTCCCACTGGCGCAAAGGTCATATGTATGAGCTCAAGAGCTCAATCCAAGGCAAGACACAAGTTCCAATGACATAAGTTCAAGACAATACATCAATAGTACATCTTGAACATGTAGGCGGTAGAGCATCCGTATATGTAGAATCCATAAGCATGTAAGACATCAAATACATCCCAATTCAAACTCTGACAAGTGAAGTAACATCCAAGACTACTCCAGATAATCCAAAATGCATCCAAGGTGGAGCTTCAATGGGCACCCAAGCTCAACGTATGCATAGGGTAATCAACCTTGACATGAGCATCAAGCCGTAGGCAACGGGTATGCATAAACCCAAGGAGCGTCACTATCAAAGCATATACCATGGTCAAGCATGAACCATGTCAATGAGTGTGCAATGTCAAAGCACTTCCAAAATCATCTGGAATGAAATCCACTTCATGGCATATATCCAAGACATAGGCTGGAACCAATAGGCATAACCCAAAGCATGTAAAATAGCTTCAGCCTGTTTTTATTACAGCATGAAATGATTATTAAAAATTGAGAAATTTCAGTCCCAAATCAGTGCCAAATGGTTGCCAAACAATAGGCATACATTCCCTTAACATGTAGGCATCATACGGGACCAACCGGGCATCAAATGACAATGTCGGGCAAACCTAAGCATCAAATGTTATTGTAGCACTATTATAAACTGTTTGTGGACTATTATGACAATCTCAAAATAGTGCTAAATCAGCCCAGAAGCAATGTCAGTGCTCAGCCTTTAATACCAAGCATCAAAGCATGTGCAAAAGCCTTAGATGAAGCTTATGGAAGTGCCCAATGGCCTGGAGCTTGAGGAGGACTGGTGTGGAGCAGCCTAAAAACAGGTGCAAATAGCGTGCTGCTAACTTGGGGGGCCTGCAGACCACGTGGCACTCCTGGGGTGGACTAGGGCCTCAAGTAGGTGCCCAAGGGGACACATACCAAGCCTCAAGGGTTCTTGAGCAGGGGCAATGAAGATATGAAGCAACGGAGCTTCAATGGTGGCTGCCCCAAACTGTTCACAGCCTATGTGACCAGAGAACTGAAGTAAACCCTAAAGAAAATAATCTAGTACCTCTGATGTAATGCCCTAAAGGTGCCCAACAATGTCGGGAAGGTTCTCAAGAAGCCAGGGAGTGACGGGAGCTCAAAGGAGTCGGATATGGCTGCCGGGAAGGAGACCCAATGCGAGTAGGGAGTCGATGGGAAGCTAAGAATGCCATGAACCAAGCTCAAGAGTCAGGAAGCCAAGCTCTAATACCAGTTGAAAGGGAGAGATGGATCGAAGCTTGGACTCGAGAGCTATGGTGGGAGGGCAAGAGCAAGAAAGAGAGAGACAAGAAATGGGAACTCCAACAATCACAATGTGTGACCGGGCATTCCTTTATTCAAACTGTCACTAAAAGAATAAAGAATAGTGTAGTAATACACGGGCGGCTAGGCAGAGGCGCCTTTACCCCCAATAGTTAAGAATTGAGTAGCAAAAAGAAAGGATGGGGTTATTATGGAGATTGCTTAATGAGAAGAATATACCATTGTATTATTGGCTTGAAGCTATTATGACACCTATGTATGTGCTAAATCGTTCTAATCTTTAGGAGAAACTTTTCTTTGAATATTGGTATCAGGTCCAAGACATGCTCCAAGGTTAACTGCAAAGATCATGTTGCTAGATTCTAAAATAACTCTTATGAACCTCCTTGAAACTTTACTACTATCCTATCTTTAGGATATTGATCCTCTTGATCAGGATTGAGGGTACCTTGGCCCTCCTAATCATTAAAATCCTGAAATATTGGTTTTCTTGCCACTTTTTGTAGCATCCAAACTTGCTTTGTTTCTGTTTTCCTAGCTTTCTCTTGTTCTTACTAGGGTATGGGGAGCAATGGTGTGGAGAGGGGAGAGTGTTGAAGAGACGAAAGAAGAGCATCAGAGAATGATTGAAGAGGTGTGGATTCTATGAAGAGGTGGCCTATTTATAAGCCTCAAATATCTAGGGTGGTGCACCACCACTAAGTGGGCGCCCACTGATAAAATGAGCAAAATGAGGAAACTAGCCCTTTCTAGGGTTGTTAGCGTGAAACCCATGTAATGTGGCTACTTGTATGTCTCCAAGTTGGACTGGATCTTTCCTATGGGGGTTACATATAGATTTTCTAGATAGAAGACGCATAACTATGGGGGCCTATTTATCAAATAAGAAATGATTTGGAATTATATGTGGACATTTGACATGCATATATCACTACTGGATCCAAATATAAAGAGATAGAAGAGGAAGAATGGCAAGGACTTGAGTAATGGAATAAGCACGATTGTGGTCCACCTTCCATGAAACCAAAGGAAGAATTCAAGCCATATATTGATGTGTAGTGTGGAGATTTTTTGCTATTGTGTCCAAATGACACCACCATCTATCCCATTTGGATTATTGTTTCTCACTCAAATGTTGTGATGGATAGGACATCATGAAACTATCAAAAGGTTTTCATACAGTATTGGGCATCATGCACAAAAAGAAAAGGTATGACCAATGTAGAGGTCTATCATGATTTTTGGAATTAATATTGGATAGAGAATAGTGAAAATTCAAAGGTATGGAAAAATGTTGATTCAATTGTTTGGGCATGGAAACGAAATGGACAAACTCAACATAAAAGGATGAAGATACTTCCTATCGAGACCTAAAATGAACCTGTGATGATTGTGTCTCTCTCACACTCTAAGCTCACTATTGGATCTCACACATCCAACTCCCATAGCATTGTGGCCTTGAGCAACTAGGAAAGATGAAAAAACCTTTCAAGTTTCTAAAATGTTGCATTGTGTAGTCCACCCATATAGTTGCTTGCCTTATAGTACCCAACATAAGGTGTCTAGCACACCACACAAATGTAACACATGCTCCTCCCTAGTTGATTGCTATTGCCTCTAATCATGAGCATATTGATCACGTTAGGGATTAACTTGCAAGTCATCATCTTATGTCACAAATCAATAAACTTAACGCATTCTTTCTCACTTAGATCCCAATTGAACCCTTGTATCTAAACAGTTTGAGTTTCCTCACACACTTGACCAATATAAAGACAAGTGCTATGCATCAATGTGTGTAACATAATGCTTGCATGCATGAAATGGAAGGTACACAAGAACTATTAATGTAGAAAATAATATGTATATGCAACAAAAACTCTTTCAATATTTTCTCATCAATATGCTTTAGCAATATGTGGCATTGCTACACAAACCCACAATAATTATTCATGTACAAAATAATATGTATATGCAACAAGCAATCTTTCAATATTTTCGCATGAATATGCTCTAGCAATATGCGATGTTGCTACACAAACTTGTAGGTATTGAGTATTCCAAATGATTCTAGCCTTGAGTAAACAAATAATACAAGAACGATCTATACATGATGTGCATCAGAATTTTATCCACTTTAATAATATTTATTATAATATTAGTCACTTGGTACATCGGCACACTACTTCTCCTCTTGCATTATCTTCATCTCTATTTCATTAGATGCCATGAAGTAAGTCTTGACCTTAGCCCCATGAAGTGTGTGTTTTGCTAGAGAAGGTGGTGCTCTGTTGGGCCATGTTAGTTCTAGAGATAGAATTACTATGGATCTCGACAAGGTGGTTGCCAATTTGAATTCCCGATCCATTAGTTTTTGGGGTAAGTTCATTGGCGCGGATGACACCTATGCCTTCTAGTCCATGTATCTATCCGTGAAAATCAGCTAGCTTTCATTCCTAAGTTATCCTTCACCTAGAATGAGGTAGTGGATTTGACCTTTAAACATCTTCAACTCTTACTCTCCAAGTCCCCAATATTTTTCCCTCCAGATTGGATTGAAAAATTTCATGTCTTTGTGAATGTATCAGATATTGCAATTAGCAGTGTTGTAACGTGTCCTCTTAGTGTCATCGAGGACACGTCGTAGTAGTCCATCGGAAAGGATGTCTAGAAAGCTCCACTCGGCACTCCCATGGAATGTTACAGGATTTGTGATCTAGGTCTTCTCGTGTCTACCACGTAGCGGAAGTATCCTGGTCGTTCCCACTTAGGATCGATCGGAATTAGGGTTTTCCTGACTGGTCATTAACTAATAGCAACTAGCGTCGAACCCGAGTGAACTACTTTACGCAGGAACGCCAGGTCCGAAGCGGATTCACGCTGTACTTGGTTCAAGGAGAATGGAAAACGAGAGGGATGCAAAGCTCAACCTCTCTACCATAAGACATAGTCCCATCCCGTTCCCCTAGAACAGCGTAAATCGAGTAAGACATAACTCTAGGTCATTGCTTCCATTATTCGTTTTCTTTGACGATCATCCTGTTGTTCTTTAAGAAAAGTTCCGACTAACCGGGACTACCCAACCGTAGGACGGACCCATGGCCTATCCTCCGCACTTTCCTCAGTTTGTTTTTAGTTATGTAATTATCTAGCACATTGATTTGACATATAACAATCATCTTCTTTAATTAATCCATTAAGCACGGGTTCCTTCACGTAATCTTATCACGTGACATAGAAAAACAATATCAAGCAAGTTCTTTATTAACATTTCATCATTTTATCTTTTGAAAATACAATGAGTTCTGCCCGTAGGCTTGTCCATAATCCGCCGAAGGCTATCCATTAATCTGCAGGGATAACAATTCCAAGCTTCTGCCCGTAAACTAGTATGTGGGCCTCGAGATCCAATCCCGAGTCAAGTTAGCCTCTTGCGCAGGACCCGGAAGGTGAGGGATTTATAGCCAGAGCCCCCCCTGGCACCCAAGCATCCTCCTGCTACAAGTAGAGCTCAACGGGGAGACCTCTCGCGGCGGGTTTGGTCCACGTTCCCGACGCGGTCAACAACCCCCTTGGTTAGGGTTAGATAGGTAGTCGAGGGTAACTGAAACTGCCTCTCCCTTCAGACTTTTAACCTGAAGTATGGGTATTCACTTAATTTTTAATTCATAATTCAAACAGAGCTCTTAAATCTCTAGCAAGCACAAACATTTCCATTAATCAACCGTGTTGTTTGGCAAACTGCTAAGGAAGTGTTCTTTCCTTTTGAGTGTATCAGCACTCGTTCCCAAGGTGTCTTGTAAATTGGCAAGATCCTTTACATTCCAGTGTAGGGCGTACCTTATTAACCCAACTTGGTCAATCCTAAAGTTCCTTAGATACTCTAGTTTCGGGTTTATAACTTTTCTTATTTAGAAGGATATCCAAAAATATGTCCTTTTGCAAGATAACTTGCATAGGGATCTGCCATCCTTGTTGAGGGTATTTACCCTTTCTCCTTGTGAATCAATCACAAGACTAAATGATTTCGTACTTGCTGTGCAAGTCCCACGATGGAATAATCTGTTTTAGATCCTTTAAGCTGACGTATGTCGGACCTAGGTCTCTTTTTAAGAACCTCACGGACATACCCTAGTTCTTTATCTCTACTAATTTATTGACCCTACAATAAGGAAAGTAGTCAAGTGCTTAAGGTATAAACGTTTCTTTGGTCTTTAAA
Organism: Lygodium microphyllum; assembly: GCF_053477565.2. Lineage (NCBI taxonomy): Eukaryota > Viridiplantae > Streptophyta > Polypodiopsida > Schizaeales > Lygodiaceae > Lygodium > Lygodium microphyllum. Next base: position 2,816,464 of record NW_028229516.1, read on the forward strand.
TCATTTCCAAGGCATATTTTTTTGTGGGCATGGTATTTCTAAGTTTAGATTGGTTTGGTTGTCCTTGTGACAATTGATTTTTTTGTCTGTACAATTCAATTTAATCTTCCTTTTTTTTTCCTTGCAAACGAACTCATCCAATTAACAATCATTTCCCTTGCTAAGATGTGCAATTAGCAATGATGGCGTCCTAGTAATTTGAGCAATGAAAAGAACCTTTCATGAATTTTAATCATTTACAATGATTCGTTGCAAAAAAGAAATAGGACTAATGGTGCAAGATACAATTTCTATACCTTCAGGTTATAACTCAAATATACTACTATAGTAAATAGATAATCTTGCTCGTAATTTATAATGCATGATGCTATTCGAAGGAAACTATGTTCTATACATTATCATTCATTCAAATAAGCTAAACTCCTTCATTACAAATAACTCGGACAAATATATCATATCCCTAACAATTTCTCTTTGCATGATTGACTTAAAACCGAATTAAAGCCAAGAAGAAAAACCTGGTTTTGGGGTGAGATATCCACATGGATACCGGGAGATGAACCTCCCGCAGCTACTCCTTGGACTTTCTTAGGCACCATCGTAGTTCGAATGTGAAGGTAGCTTTTACTCTTTCTTCCGGAATTCCGCCGTCTCTCTTTCGAGGCAAGGTGTCGTTAAAACGATTGATCACGAGAAGAAACGATAGGACCTTTAGATTCTTAGATTCTTCGGAGACAAAATGATTTACAAAGCCTAAGAAGGTTCTATTGGGACTATACTTAACAAAAAATTTATGGGTGGTTTTACAACCACATGAACCCTTGGAGAACTTTGGATTTGGGGTAAAAGGTATAGAAGGAAATTAATCTATTTCCTTGCACCTCCTCTACTTTTTTTTTTCCTTCACCTTCCCTACTCCTCCTCCTTCACTCCTCTCTACTTCCTTTCCTTATCTTTTACTTCCCTTCCTTATCTTTTTATCTTTTCCCCACTTTTCCACTTTTACTTCACTCCTTCTTTTCACTCCCTCTACTTTCCCTCTTTCACTCTTCTCCTTCTTTTCACTCCCTCTACTTTCCCTCTTTTACTCTTCTCCTTCTTTTAACTCCCTGTACTTTCCCTCTTAGACTCTTCTCCTTCTTTTCACTCCCTCTACTTTCCCTCTTAGACTCTTCCTCATGGGGCCCCACGATGCAAAAGTCAATCAGAAATTAAGGCTTGAATCAGATAGCCTAGAAATTAAAAAAAGAAAAGTTTTGTGGTGACAATCGTGGTGATCCAAGGCCGTGTCAATGCATGGTGAAAAATCGAAGGGGTGATTAAGGTCGTGGCCCAGGGGTCCGTTCAACAGAACGGGGGGAGAAAATAGGCTGGGACGTCTCCTAGGTGTTGGCATGGAATGCCAGCCTACGACTGTCCTTGAGACGGGGGAAAAAGTTAGCGCCTTCGGAGGCCCACAGGCAGCGCCAGGCAACTCTAGTCGAAGGCCCAGGGGAGAACGTGCAACACTATCGAGTGAGGAGGGGGGAAAACTTCCAATCAGCGGCCTCAAGGCCCTGCAGCAGTTAACGGCCGTGGCGTGCGTAGAAGGCGTAGACTCTATCTCCTCACCCTTCCCTCCACAATAATTTTTGTCGCCTCGTCTCTCTCACGGAGTGACTATATCACCCTCTTCTCTCCTCCTCCTCGTCATTAGATGACGAATATTTATGGGAGGAGGGGGGAGTAGGACCTTCCCCCCCACGTGGATCCTGCATGTGATCCCTCCCCTCCACGACTACCCCATCCCATTTAAGCATCATTCCCTTCCCTCAACCACGCTTCGGCTAAGGGAAAAGGTAAAAAAAATTTGCATAAATTCCGATATTTATCCCTTATCCTCCTCCCAAGAGGAGGTTCTTATGGAAAATACACGGTTTGGAAAAACTGTGTCTTGTACGAACTCACTGAAGGGTGTATTAGTTTAGACTATCCCGTCTAGAAACCTCACTGCAACCTTATTATTTTCCCAAAACTTCACATGGCCGGAAATATTACATTCTCTCCCCCTTAGAGGAATCGAGATGTCCTCATCTCGAGATAAACTGGGGATATTGATGATTGAAGGTGCCTTCATCTATCCAAGTGGCATCCTCCTTGGGATAATCCTTCCACTGGACGAGATATTCTCACAAGGTTCTGGATCTTAACTGTCTCTCCCTAACATCTAAGATCCTATCTGGCCTTAGTTCAAGGACTCCTTGACTAGGCATTACAATTTGTTGGTCATGAAGTACATGGTTAGGGTTGGGTATATATTTTTTCAATAGGCTCATATGGAATACATTGTGAACCTTTAGGTTCTCAGGGAGTTGCAATCTATAAGCATTGGGTCCTAAGCATTTGAGGATTTTGTATGGCCCACAATACCTTGGACTTAGCTTCTTGCAATCTCCTAGGGATAGAGAACTCTTTTTAGGGCGTACGCGAATGAAAACCATGTCTCCTTCTTCGAAGACTCTTTCTTTACGCTTCAAATCTGCGTATGCCTTTTGTCTATCCTTGGCTGCTTGTATGTCTTGTCTTATTGACTTTATTTGATCATCCATGTCTTCCAACATTTGTCTTGACGCTTCAACCCTTAGGATTGGATCAGAAAAGTTTAGAGGACTTCAACAATCATGACCATATAATGCTTGAAAAGGGGTCATCTGAATGCTTTGTTGGTAAGAAGCATTGTAGGCAAATTCAACTAATGGCAAGTATTGAATCCACCTCTTCCGCTCTCAACAGCAGTATGCCCTAAGCATATCTTTGATGATTTGATTTACTCGCTCTGTTTGGCCATCCATTTGGGGATGGTAGGCGGTGATAAAGCAGAGTTGAGTTCCAATAGCTTCAAAGATAGCTCTCCAGAAGTGTGATGTGAAGAGAGAATCTCGATCACTAATGATTCTTCTAGGTAACCCATGTAGCTTGAATATCTCCTTGATAAACAATCTTGCAATGTCAGAGGCTTTATAGTTTGTCTTTACTGGAATCAGGTGTGCAACCTTGGTAAGCATGGCAACCACAACCATAATGGAATTGTATCCTCCTTGGACTTGGGGTAAGCCCACAACAAAATCCATACCGATGAATTCCCATTTCATTTGAGGGATGTCAAGCGGTTGCAGTTTCCCCAGCATCAAGACATGTTCGGCTTTGATACGTTGGCAAGACAAACACTTGGTGACATATTTTAGAACATCACCTTTAAGCCTCTCCCAATGGTAGCTCTTCCTAATTTCATTAAGAGTATTAGCATAGCCAGGATGCCCTGAAAAAGGGGAATCATGAGCTTCCCACATTATTTTCTGCTTAAGTGACTAGCTTGCTGGTATACACAACCTTGTTCTATAGTAGATAAGTCCATTATCAATGGAAAATTCCTGATATTTAGCCTGCAACTTTTGATTCTACTCCTTGGTAGATATTTCCTTTAGCATTGTTTGGTAGGCCAAATCAAGGCATGCTTCCTCTCTAGCTAATTCAAGTATAGGGTTGTTTGGCATAGATACTTTTGTAGCCAAAGATCTGGCCGTTGATGGATTCTGCAAGATTAGGGAATTTAGGAATGCCTTGCAACTGAGTGCATCGGGAACTACATTCTCCTTCCCTGGTCGGTACTTGATTTCAAAATCATATTCCTCCAACGCTTCAATCCACCGACGTTGCCTCATGTTGAGCTCGTTCTCGGTAAAAATCCATTTGAGACTCTTATGATCGGTTACTAGAGTAAACTTGTTACCCAACAGGTAGTTCTCCAAAGCTTTAGAGCATGGATGATAGCTAATAATTCCAGATCATGCGTGGCATAATTATTTTCATGACTCTTCAATTTCCTTGAAGAGTATGCTACTGGATGACCTTCCTGCATAAGTACACACCCCAAGGCAAGAATGCTAGCATCAGTTACTACCTCAAACTCTTTATGGAGGTCTGGAAGTTTTAGAATAGGTGCTGATACCAAAATTTTCTTCAATTTGTCGAAGCTATTTTGTTCGGAAGTCGACCATGTAATGGAAGGCTGCTTCTTTAGTAAATCCGTCAGAGGTGATGCAATCAAAGCATAGTTTTTTATGAAGCCACTATAACATCCCGTCAATCCAAGAAAGCTACGTATTTCTTTGATAGATACTGGTGTTGGCCATTCAAGCACATCTCTAACCTTGGCTGGGTCTACTAATACTCCTTCTAATGATACTATGAATCCCAGATATTCAATCTGATGCTGGAAGAATGTACACTTCTTCATTTTTGCATACAGCTTATGTGACCTCATTGTTTCAAGGACAATCCGAAGTTAAGGTTCATGATCTTCTTCCTGTTTAGGATAGACTAAAGTGTCATCGAAGAAGACAAGCATGGAATCATCAAGATATGGCCTAAAAATGTCGTGCATTAATCTATTGAAGGTAGCAGGTGCATTCGTAAGCCCGAATGACATAACCAGGAACTCAAAGTGCCCATATCTTGTATTGAAAGCCGTCTTTGGGATATCTTCTTCCTTGATCCTTATCTGATAGTAACCTAACCTGAGATCAATCTTGGAGAAGATCTTTGCACCCTGAAGAGGATCAAGAAGCTCATCTATTCTAGGAATAGGATAGTCGAAGTGTCCCATCTTTCTTTTTCTGGAATAGTACTGGAGCTCCCCACGATGAATTGCTAGGCCAGATGTAGCCATGATCTAACAGTTGTTTGAGTTGTTCCTTCAGCTCAATTGCTTCTGGTATGGACATTCTATAAGGTCTCTTTGCAATCGGTGCAGCTCCAGGTACTAACCTAATCTCATGATCTACTTCTCTTTCAGGCGGAAGTTCAGTCAATTCTTCAGGGAATACGTCAGCGTATTCCTTTAGCCAAGAAGGTCCTTCATGAGGCTCTTGCTTTTGATCTAACTTGTTGAGTTTGATCAAGTAAACGGGTAATCTTTTTCTGACTCCTTTTATGATCCGAGATACTTTGGCTAATTGGATTCTTGGCATTCCTGCCTCACCTTGAGTTGTGACAAATTCCCTTTCAGAGTTTTGAAAAGAAACTTGACCCTTTCCACAATGGATGTGGGCATCGTTGGGCTTAAGCCAATCCATTCCGAGTAGACACTCATGGATACCTAAATTCATGACTCTGAATTTGACTGAAGTCTTCTTTCCTCCCAGAAAGAATTCCACCTTAGCAGTTTGCCTGGTACAAGTTACCTCACGACCATTTGCCAATTCCACAAGCAAGGTAGATGCTTCTACTGTGGCTATTCCTAATCTTTTTGCACATGCTGGTGAGATAAAGGAATGGGTACTGCCACAATCAATCAAGGTTTTGAAACCTTCACCTTGATAGTCTGACGGTGTCTGAATCACCAAGAACTAGCAATTCAGCCCTTTCTTGTGTAGAGCGGCGTGGACTGTTGCTCTTTCGAACTCTGCTTTCATGGTCGGATCTTCTTCTTCCCCTCCTTTGCACATTTGCCTATTGCCAATGGAGGTGGTTCTTCCTCTTCCTCAGGTAGCGGCTCCTTGACCATGGCTTGCTCCTTGGAAAGGCATTTGGCGATGTCCTCTGTTGAGCTTGGGACATTGCCTCTTGAAGTGACCGGGTTTGTTGCAGTGGAAACAACAAAGGTTTCGGCCATTACTTTGAGTAGGAACAAAGTTGTTGATATTATTTGTCCTTGCTTTCTTTCTTTGTCCCTGACTATGCCCTTGAACTCTCTTCATTTGAGATCTGAATGCTCCTCTGTTCGGGTCACTATAAGACCAAGTTTTGTTACCCCTTGGTCTAGATTGCACCTCCTGAATTATAGGTGCCGCTCGAATGAGTGCATCCTGAAGATCTGATGGACGCATAGATTCGAGACGGGTATTTATTGGTGGATTTAAGCTCGCACAAAATTTGGACACCTGCTGCGTCATGTCCATCTGTGGCACATACTTTAAATGTGAGAGGAATTTAGAGTAGTATGTGCCAAGAGTGAGTCCTAGCTATTTTAGCTCATAGAACTCATTCATTTTCTGCGTCCGATATGCAGGTGGTAAGTATCTTCCCTGCACGGCTTTCTTTAGCTCCTCCCAGGTAACGAATCCCTCTGAAATCCCTTGATTCCTGCACCGTTGCTTCCACCAAAGTCCAGCTTTGCCGGTGAGCTTTAACTTGGCGAGCATAGCCTGATTGGTAGGTGCAGTACTAGCTGCTTCGAAGTAATCCTCCATGGATTAAATCCAAATTTCAGCATCAGCCTGGACGAATCTGCCTCTCTCGTCAAACTCGGGTGGCTTTATTTGCTTGAGGAGGAACTTGGGTGGCGAATTTGGAACCTGTACATGGGGTTGTGCCTGGATAAATATTTTCTTAACATTATTATATGATAATCGACGTTAGCTTATTTTTCCTTTTTTGTTCAGCCATCTCGTAAACAATGTAGCTACTTAACTTTTTAATAACTCTTATGCACAACCAGATATTGATAAAAAGAAGTCTTTATTTGTATTTACATGGGCATAGCCTTTTTGAATACAACGTTTCATGTAATGATAAACCAATCATTACATTCAGTTTGGGGAGAACAACATTGTATTGCATTTGTCTACTGGAACTATGTAATAGTAGGGTTTTCGGTCATGGATCTTTAGGAATCGATAATTCATTGGAAGTTCAGGATACCCTTTCCGTTGGAATCCATACTTCTCATGGCGGCCCAACACTTTAATCTTGTCGGCTGGGATTACACAGGTTACTTCCTCATATACATATGAGTTCATCTCAACCCTCCGACCTCAGATATGTAGAGTTGAATTTACGTGAGTTTCCACAAAAACGAACAACTTCACGACTTTCAAGTCTTCCAACCACCTGATCCTCTTTAGGTTGGTCTGTAGATAAGCAAACCAGTGGACGGCTATATAGTAGATTCCTGAAGACCCCGTCCATCTTCGTTCTATGTATAAAGGTGATGGATTACAAATCTGCTCCAAGATGTTCATCATCCCAATTCTTTGTCTATAAAGCAGAGAATGCATTGCAGTCATAAACATGACCTGAAATACCAAAAACTTGTTCCACGCTTCATAATTCTGCAAGACATCATTGAAGGTAAGAAAATGTTTGGACAGCAACAATTTCTTTACTTCATTTTATTGAGATCTCATAAAAACAATTCCGTTGTTGGTCGACTCTGATACCAACTGTAACGTGTCCTCTTAGTGTCATCCAGGACACGTCTTAGCAGTCCATCGGAAAGGATGTCTAGAAAGCTCCGCCCGACACTCCCATGGAATGTTACGATATTTGTAATCTAGGTCTTCCCACGTCTGCCACGTAGCGGAAGTATCCTGGCCGTTCCCACTTAGAATCGACCGAAATTAGGGTTTTCTTCACTGGTCATTAACTAACAGCAACTAGCGTCGGACCCGAGCGAACTACTTTACGCAGGAATGCCATGTCCAAAGCGGATTCACGTTGTACTTAGTTCAAGGAGAATGGGAAACGAGAGGGATGCAAAGCTCAACCTCTCTGCCATAAGACATAGTCCCAGTTCGTTCCCCTAAAATAGCGTAAATCGGGTAAGACATAACTCTAGGTCATTTCTTCTGTTATTCGTTTTCTTTGACGATCATCCTGTTGTTCTTTGAGAAAAGTTCCTAGCTAACTGGGACCACCCAACCATAGGACGAACCCATGGCCCATCCTCCGCACTTTCCTCGGTTTGTTTTTAGTTATGTAATTATCTAATACATTGATTTGACATATAACAATCAACTTCTTTAATTAATCCATTAAGCACGGGTTCCTTCACGTAATCTTATCACGTGACATAGAAAAACAATATCAAGCAAGTTCTTTATTAACATTTCATCATTTAATCTTTTGAAAATACAATGAGTTCTGCCCGTAGGCTTGTCCATAATCCATCCGAAGGCTATCCACTAATCCGCAGGGATCACTCTTCCAAGCTTCTACCCGTAAACTAGTATGCAGGCCTCAAGATCCAATCCTAAGTCACGTTAGCCTCTTGCGTAGGACCCGGAAGGCAAGGGATTTACAGCCAGAGCCCCCCTAGCACCCAAGCGTCCTCCTGCTCCAAGTAGAGCTCAACGGAGAGACCTCTCGCGGCGGGTTCGGTCCACGTTCCCGGCACGGTCAACAACCCCCTTGGTTAGGGTTAGGCAGGCAGTCAGGGGTAACTGAAACTGCCTCTCTCTTCAAACCTTTAAGCTGAAGTATAGGTATTCATTTAATTTGTAATTCATAATTCAAACAGAGCTCTAAAATCTCTAGCAAGCACAAACATTTCCATTAATCAACCGTGTTGTTTGGCAAACTGCTAAGGAAGTGTTCTTTCCTTTTGAGTGTATCAGCACTCGTTCCCAAGGTGTCTTGTAAAGTGGCAAGATCCTTTACATTCCAGTGTAGGGCGTACCTTATTAACCCAACTTGATCAACCCTAAAGTTCCTTAGATACTCTAGTTTCGGGTTTATAACCTTTCTTATTTAGAAGGATATCCAAAAATATGTCCTTTTGCAAGATAACTTGCATAGGGATCTGCCATCCTTGTTGAGGGTATTTACCCTTTCTCCTTGTGAATCAATCACAAGACTAAATGATTTCGTACTTGCTATGCAAGTCCCACGATGGAATAATCTGTTTTAGATCCTTTAAGCTGACGTATGTCGGACCTAGGTCTCTTTTTAAGAACCTCACGAACATACCCTAGTTCTTTATCTCTACTAATTTATTGACCCTACAATAAGGAAAGTAGTCAAGTGCTTAAGGTATAAACGTTTCTTTGGTCTTTAAATCATTTCCAAGGCATATTTTTTTGTGGGCATGCTATTTCTAAGTTTAGATTGGTTTGGTTGTCCTTGTGACAATTGATTTTTTTGTCTGTACAATTCAATTTAATCTTCCTTTTTTTTTCCTTGCAAACGAACTCATGCAATTAACAATCATTTCCCTTGCTAAGATGTGCAATTAGCAATGATGACTTCCTAGTAATTTGAGCAATGAAAAGAACCTTTCATGAATTTAATCATTTACAATGATTCGTTGCAAAAAAGAAATAGGACTAATGGTGTAAGATACAATTTCTATACCTTTAGGTTATAACTCAAATATACTTCTATAGTAAATAGATAATCTTGCTTGTAATTTATAATGTATGATGCTATTCGAAGGAAACTATGTTCTATACATTATCATTCATTCAAATAAGCTAAACTCCTTCATTACAAATAGCTTGGACAAATATATCCTATCCCTAACAATTTCTCTTTGCATGATTGACTTAAAACCGAATTAAAACCAAGAAGAAAAACTTGGTTTTGGGGTGAGATATCCACATGGATACCGGGAGATGAACCTCCCGCAGCTACTCCTTGGACTTTCTTAGGCGGCATCATAGTTGGAATGTGAAGGTAGCTTTTACTCTTTCTTTTGGAATTCCGCCGCCTCTCTTTCGAGGCAAGGTGTCGTTAAAATGGTTGATCACGAGAAGGAATGATAGGACCTTTAGATTCTTAGATTCTTCGGAGACAAAATGATTTACAAAGCCTAAGAAGGTTCTATTGGGTCTATACTTGACAAAAAGTTTATGGGTGGTTTTACAACCACATGAACCCTTGGAGAGCTTTGGATTTGGGGTAAAAGGTATAGAAGGAAATTAATATCTTTCCTTGCACCTCCTCTACTTTTTTTTTCCTTCTCCTTCCCTACTCCTCCTCCTTCACTCCTCTCTACTTGCTTTCCTTATCTTTTACTTCCCTTCCTTATCTTTTTATCTTTTCCCCACTCTTCCTCTTTTACTTCACTCCTTCTTTTCACTCACTCTACTTTCCCTCTTTCACTCTTCTCCTTCTTTTCACTCCCTCTACTTTCCCTCTTTTACTCTTCTCCTTCTTTCCACTGCCTCTACTTTCCCTCTTAGATTCTTCTCCTTCTTTTCACTCCCTCTAATTTCCCTCTTAGACTCTTCTCCTTCTTTTCACTCCCTCTACTTTCTCTCTTAGACTCTTCCTCACGGGACCCCACGGTGCAAAAGCCAATCAGAAATTAAGGCTTGAATCAGATAGCCTAGAAATTAAAAAAAGAAAAGTTTTGTGGTGACGATCGTGGTGATCCAAGGCTGTGTCAATGCATGGTGAAAAATCGTAGGGGTGATTAAGGTCGTGGCCCAGGGGTCCGTTCAGCGGAACGGGGGGAGAAAATAGGCTGGGACGTCTCCTAGGTGTTGGCATGGAATGCCAGCCTACGACTGTCCTTGAGACGGGGGAAAAAGTTAGCGCCTTCGGAGGCCCACAGGCAGCGCCAGGCAACTCTGGTCGAAGGCCCAGGGGAGAACGTGCAACACTATCGAGCGAGGAGGGGGGAAAACTTCCAATCAGCGGCCTCAAGGCCCTACAGCAGTTAACGGCCGTGGCGTGCGTAGAAGGCGTAGACTCTATCTCCTCGCCCTTCCCTCCACAATAATTTTTGTCGCCTCGTCTCTCTCACAGAGTGACTATATCACCCTCTTCTCTCCTCCTCCTCGTCATTAGAAGATGAATATTTATGGGAGGAGGGGGGAGTAGGACCTTCCCCCCACGTGGATCCTGCATGTGATCCCTCCCCTCCACGACTACTCCATCCCATTTAAGCATCATTCCCTTCCCTCAACCATGCTTCGGCTGAGGCATAATTTCCCATATTTATCCCTTATCCTCCTCCCAAGAGGAGGTTCTTATGGGAAATACAGGATTTTGAAAAACTGTGTCTTGTACGGACTCAGTGAAGGGTGTATTAGTTTAGACTATCCCATCTGAAATGATGGTTCTCACCTATTTTCTATGCTAGCAAATGGCTCTCCTCTAGTGAGAAAAATTATTTGGTTACTAAAAAATAAATTTTAGGAATGATTTATTTAATTTAAAAATTTTGCCGTTATTTACTTGGCCGTTTCATTGTTTTTCATGTGGACCATTCTACTTTTATCTACTTGGTTCAGTAGGAGAATATCATTGGAAGATTGGCTAGAGTTACTCCCTTTACTTCAAGAATTTGACTTCAAAGTGGTGCACAACCCTCCATTCTAGAGCTACCACCTCCCTAATGCTCTCCATTATGGCTCTCACACCTCCAAATGCCTCAAAGTCTCTATCTCTATATAGGAACCACATATCCCACAAAATAAGTCACTTAAGTGACTATTAATCACTATTCAAAGCTATATGGTCATTGACTCCCAAGACTCCACTTAACTAACTCCTATTATTAGGACAATGAACAAGTTAGAAAATCCACTGACTAAGAAGTTTGTCACTTACCATTCTATACAGAAACCATGAACTCTTCCATAAGACAATGTATATCCCACCTTCACATTCTATTTCAAAAATACCATAACAACAAGATATGAATTGAAAATAAAATCTTAAAATAGAAGTGTTATTAATTTTTATCACTTTCTTGTGAAATGATAATAATGACATTGACTAATTTTTAGCAAGATTTTGATGTCTTGAAAATGAACATTATTTTGAATGAAACAACATGAAAAATAAAGAGTGCATGCTCTATTAAATATCATGGAAGTTGACTAGAATAGAAACATATGTATTGAATGAATAATGATATAATCATGTCATTAAAAGACATCACATTAGCTATCTTTGTAAGCTATTTTGGTATCCTAATAGTCTATAGCTTCTCTAGTTGTGAAAATAAAAAGATTGGGGAGATCATTATCTTTGGACCTTCTAATGAACAAAAACTATTATTATTTTTCCAAGATATAGTAGTGTAATTGAAGTTCTCAACTATAAGAGATATTTTTAACCTCTAAGAAAATTGGTTCTCTTTAACACGAGTGGGCTTAGATCAAGTCCATGTGAAAGTTGAACCAACTACTCTTTGAGGAGAAGATGTATATCTTCGCAACCAATATTTTCATCAATTCTATAATGTGATTTTAAGTAGTGCCTCTTGCTCACAAGTGGAGTTGGATAAGAGAGATGAGATGTATGTTTATTCTTCTATAAGATACATAAGTGAATTTGACCTCATAAAATGCTTGCCTGTACATAGTACCTTGCATGTTGCATTTCAAAACATAAAGATTTAAATAAACTAAGGAACTACCACATCTATTTGATGGTTAGATTTCCTTTGAGTTGCCCCCTTTGGATCTACACAAGTAATGCATGGAATGGAGGAACAAAATGATTGTCATCCATGGAGCAAATGTGTTACTTCTAACTATGATGTTTTTGATAGTGTGGTTTGATTCAATAGATGCTCTAGATAAGTAATTTATGTGAATGTGGATTGCTCATTTAATGCAAGAATGATTTACTAGAATAAGATCCAATGGAGGGGAACGTTAAAACAATCATGTCTAGTTGGTTTTGTTGGGGACAAATTGCTACTCAAATTGGATGCAAGATGCGTACATAGCGAGCGTCGGAAGGTCCCCAAGAACAAAGAACACTACTTTAAGCTCAAAAATCAAGAGAATAGACTTGCATGCCATGAGGCAAAAAGACCAATTGGATACAATCTCCCCCCATGCCTTGTATGAGCACTCCACAAGGCATGTATTTATAAATTTATTCATCTCAAAGCTCAAAAATAGCCCAATTTTAAAAATAAGCATGCCTTAGCTTTTGTGTTTTCTTTTGTCCAAATAAAGAATAAAGCGGTTGGGCGGTCCAAGAGTCGGGCTGTGCCCAAATACAATGTCCAATAATGAAATATTTAAACCTTGCGTCCATGGGCATACAAAATAATAAATATTTGTCAAGTGCTTCAATAAATAAGCGCACCTAGATAAATATTAGTGCCACGCCTTTAATGATAAGACACACACCCATTAAAAATAATAATTTCTTTTAGGTAATTTGAATACACGCTATCGCATAGTGCTTCCCAACGCCACCGCCACTTGCTCTACACATCAACTGAAGCATTCACAATTGTTAGAAAATAATAAAATTAAACTGAAAAAAGTGAATACCTAGTAGTCATCAACTACAAAATAAATAATTAGATTGGAACTCTGTCCTAACCTTAATTTAATATGAGTGCACTCTAAAGTCATAAACGTCCATTAATTTAAATATGTATTTTGTGGAATCACCCATAGTGGAGTCACCCATATGCACATTAAATTAACATGACGCTCGAAAAGGATAGGTATCCCTGTCAACTTCTCGGACAAGGAATCCATCTCTTATGTGCGAGCCCCTGCAACTAAATATAGTTTTATCAAATCTATCGAAAAACCTCATAGAATCTAGTGTGGAATATGCCTCCTGTCATCATATCTAAGACCACTGGTGCACAAATTCGATGCAAGATGTGTACGTAGTGAGCGTAGGAAGGTCCCCAAGAACAAAGAACTCTACTTTAAGCTCAAAACTCAAGAGAATAGACTTGCACGACATGAGGCAAAAAGAGCAATTGGATACAATCTCCCCCCATTCCTTGTGTGAGCGCTCCACAAGGCATGTATTTATAAATTTATTCATCTCAAAGATTAAAAATAGCGCAATTTTACAAATAAGCATGCTTTAGCTTTTGTATTTATTTTTGTCTAAATAAAGAATAAAGTGGTTGGATGGCCCAAGAGTCGGGCTGTGCCCAAATACAATGTCCAATAATGAAATATTTAAACCGTGAGCCCATACACATACAAAAGAATAAATATTTGTCAAGCGCTTCAATAAATAAGTGTGCCTCAATAAATATTAGTGCCATGCCTTTAATGATAAGATATGTACCCATAAAAAATAATAATTTTTTTAGGTAATTTGAATACACGCTATCGCCTAGTGCTTCCCTACACCACCATCGCACCTACTCTACACATCAACTGAAGCATTCACAATTATTAGAAAGTAATAAAATTAAACTGACAAAAGTGAATACCTAGCAATCTTCAACTACAAAATAAATAAATAAGTTGAAACTCTCCTAGCCTTAATTTAATATGAGTACACTCTAAACTCGTAAACTTCCATTAATTTGAATATGTATTTTAAGGAATCACCCATTGTGGAGTCACCCATGTACACATTAAATTAACATGACACCCGAAAAGGAAAAGTGTTCTTATCAACTTCTCGCACAAGGAATCCACCTTGTGTACGAGCCCTGACAAATAAATATAGTTTTAGGGAATCCATCGAAAAACTTCACAGAATCCATCCTGATCTCACGGAATCCACCGTGGAATATACCTCCTGGCATCATATCAATTTGACTGATAAAAATGAGAATAGTCTTTCCATCACGTAGCTCATTAAAAGTATGAAATTTGAAATTTCTTTTACTTATCTTGGCTTCTTTCGGGATAGATTGTGCTTTGAGTATGGAGCCCCAAGAGGAACACCAAGGAAAAGGGAATTCTCTTGCAAGAAAATCTATCTTGTAACATCAGCAAGCTTTTATTTCATTCTTTTGATCATCAAAACAAAGAAAACAACAATTCTTCACGCAGCATCATAGTAGATTTCTCCCACGGATTTGATAGAATCAACCATAATCTTCAACATCTTCATAAAAATCTTCAATAGAACAAAGAACACAAAGGAATACACCATCTTTGAATGGAAATCAATCACATATTATTCATCTTCAATGTCTTCATAGTTCTCTCTCTCAATCTCTCACACACAATTACACTATTTTGATAGAATTGACTATCTCTGGCTCTCTCTCTCTCTCTCTCTCTCTCTCTCCATCAATAATACATCATATCCTCACTAGAATGCTCTCATAATAGCCCTCAATAATCCTTCTTAGGTCGTGGATGCACCTCCCAAGAGGTATGTCTGATATGAAGAGTCACTAGAGCCACTACAATGTATTTTCACAGCTCACTACTGTCACTGTCACTTAGTCTTCTCTTTAGTCTTCAACAGCTGTTTCTTCCACTTGTTTTAGCTCTTTTGAACTTAGATTCATCCTTTCCAAAGGTTTGAAAACTTTCCCAAAGTCACACATACATTCTACAGAACACTTATAGAAGGTCTACAGAACAGTTACAATACAATTACAGTACAGAGACAAAGCAAAGACAGAGGCTCTACAAAAGGTCTACAGAGGGTTATAGAAGGTCATCAGAACCTCATAACTCATACTCAAACCATTCCATACTATCAAAAACTATTCAGTAAGCTTCCAAAAGATCTCAATCTTCATCAATCATCAATCCATGCTTCATACATAAGAAAATCAGAACAAAATAGAAGTTATACAGAAGGTATACAGAACCAATCGGAAACTCAACAGAACCTATCAGAACATCACAGAGCTTCATATCTCGACTAAAAATCATCATGAACTTCCAAAACATTATCAATATTATCCAAAACACTCTCAAATACTTCCTTTACCAACCATACATCACTCTAAATCCATCAAAAATCAATCATTCAGACCTTAAAAACAACAAAAATTAGTCAAAATTTCATTCTTTTTCCACTCTCAACATATCCCCACACTTAGAAAGGAAGCGTCCTCACGACCTAAGGAAAAGAAGAATATAAGTTCAGTGAAGAGCTCAATTTTATCTTTCATAGGATCTTCAATAATCTCGCCAAACCACGACCCCAACTTATCACCTGTATCTTTAGAAAAAACTACTGAAGAAAAACTTTCTTTATTTATTAACTCATCTGATTAATCATTTAAAAAAAATCATAACAAATTTGTAAAGGATATAAGAGGTTGTCTTCAACTTTCCACCATAGGCTTTCCATCCACCAGCAATCGATTGAAAAGAGCTCTCGAACAAGTTATTCTCAATCAGCACGAACTCATCACATACAATTATTACAATACACACAAACACTGACACAACCATCTGAATGACACCTCCAAAAAGAGATATATATCATTAAGAATCATCCAAAATACATTGCAAAGGCATCAATGAAGATGATCCCTTTTGAAGGCTTGGTGGTTTCGAAAGTGATCCATGGAGAATGATTCATCTACAAATGTCTTTGGAGAATTTTGAAAGAACTGTAAGCAACACATCCTTTCTAGCAAAACAAGGTATCTGCTAGGGAGACATAGGGCATGAAAGTATAAGACATCCAACTGGTGGGAGTCAATATTCACATTGACATTCATACAAAGTTTTGGAATGGCCTTTTGATCATTATGGGAATGCCTATGCATGTATGCTAGATACCAAGCAAAATGAGCTGTCAATCTCACTGAAGGATCCAGAGATTGTGAATATTGGTGAGCAAAATGAAGGTAGTTCTGTTATGCTTGACTGGCAGTTGTCCAATCTCTTGGAATTATTGGCCAGTTTATCTAAGGTCTTGTAAGAGAATCATTCGAGCTCCATCCTCATCTTCTAGGAATCTGCTGATCAAACACTTCATATTCACTAACCAACTGAGGGGGTTGAGGGATAGAAGTGGCAGGAGATGGAAGTGGAATAAGTAAAAGTGGATGAAGAGATGGGTAGGAAAAATCATAAAATGAGAAATAGGTTAAAGAAGGAGTGGCTGAAAATTTTAAGGAATCAGTTAGGAAGGGTGTTAATTGATAAATAGGAAAGGTAGAAGGTACATGGATGGATGGAGAAGGGCATGGTGGAGAAGGGGAAAATGCTCTATCTTCAATAAAAGAGCGATATGTAAATATTGGAATTTGAGGAAAAGATTGAGGTTGGAAAAGAAGGGGTAAGATTGCTGTGGAATTAGTTTGATAGAGGGAAAGATAGGCATCATAAAGGTGAGCCAATTGTTGGTAGTACACTAGGCTAGGAACAATGGGACCTAAGATTGATCTTCACTAATAGGCATAAAAAAAGGTTGAATCAAATGGATTATTTTTGGAAAGGTGAGCTAAGAGATCCACCCTCAGTTGGTTAGTGCTCTATATATAGGTAGAAGTTGTATTCTATCGTTGATTCAGGACCACAGAATCAATCATTGAGTGCCAAGAATTATCAGGGCAAGTAGCCACTTTTGAGGAGTAACTCTGGAACATGTTATCTATTCGCAACTCCAAATAGTTAACATAAAAAACAGCTTGCAAAACCACATCTCCCACATACCAAGCCATATCTACTTCATCTGGAATCAACAGATCTCCCCGTAGATACATATATGACAGCAACATGGTATCCGTCGTGATAGAGTCTTCAAACACTATACGGACCACTTCTGTCAGTAACTCAGGAGACCAAGCCCCACTCCAACCATCCTCTGGAAGAGGAAGATCCATCATTGAAAGCTTCATGTAAAAGGCCAACTTTTGCAATTGATAGTGGACAAAGAAAGAATGGTCCGGAGGAACATATTCCTGGAAATGCTCAAATGTAGACCATAGCAAATCCATTCTGGATTGCAATTGTTCCACTTTATCTTGGAATAGAGGGCACAAGAAGGTAGCCTGTCTCTGGAAAACTACCATGTCCTGTTGTGAGAGAGAAGGGATCAGTGGAACATTAGGGTTTGGAGGAATAGACCATGACTGTGCCAGTTGGTCTTGCAACTGCTTGATTTGGGAAGCTTGTGATTCCATTGTGTCATAAGTAGTCTGTAAGGCTGAGAGTTTTACATCTAAAAGAGTCTGAAACTCATGCGCTTCTTTGGATATCCTCTCCTTCTCCACTGAGATTTTAGTGACCTCTGATTGAGCCTTTGTTAACTAAATCTTCAAAGAAGATATCTCTTCTCTTTGGGTCTCAAGCATATAGGTTTGTTGCTCCATCTGCTTAAATAGATCTGCTAGGGTGTCTTTAGTAGAGGCTAACTCTGATGTTGCCTTATGCATCTGGTCTTTGGACTGCATCAGTTCTTCGTAAAAGGAAATATACAGCTGTTGAACATAGGCTGTCACTGAAAGTTCAATTGAACTCTGGATGTCTTTACATAGGAATGAAATGGCATCTCCCGACACTAGATTGTTCAATGAAGGGACTAATATGTCCAAGGAACCTTCTCTATGTGCTATGAACAGGTTGTTACATGTGAGATAAGCAGGGAGGTCACTGCCAGATGTAGCAAGAATTATAACTGAAGGAAGAACTGAAGGAGCTTTATCTGCCACCTGCTTCAAGCGCTTGCGCTGTATGACCAGTGGAGGAGGAGAATCTAGATCCTCTATATCAATTGGTTTCGACTCTTCTGAACTTGGAGGGGGAGATATTGGATCAGATGGAAGAGGTGGAGGCACACTCTTCTTTAAACCTAAGTACGTCAAGAAAGCAGACAGGTAGGATCCATAGGTGACATTTGTGACATTGCCCCTGGTTACTTTAACAAAATGTTGATCCATATGGTAAGTAGGTAAGTGCTCCAATCAATAGCTACTCCTATTAACACCATCCTAGAAGCTGTAAAGAGCTCTTTGGACAAGTAATGGGATGGTGTCTTGGCAGGCATAAACCTGTCTTGGAGAAACTGGCAGACCAACTTCCACACAGGATCAATGATCATGGAAAAGGAAACTCCTGAAGTGTTGATCACTTTCTTGACATCCAGAATGTCCTTGGTCACTTTTTGTAACAGCTTCAAAATCTCATCATTAGAGAATAGTTGTTGAGTTATAACAAAGGGCTCTCCTTTGTAGGGAAGAGACAAAGCCTTCCCTAGCCCGCGGGGTGTCAATGTTATGGAAGTACCATGGACCAGTCCCGACTTATTGATGTATGAGGCAAGGAACTCATCACACATGGATGGATCTTCTGGAATCAAGGGAAAGGAGGCAGCCACGAAAGTCGCGAGTCCTTCCTTTGTGAGAGGCTCAAAAGTGAGTAGGGAAGAGTAATCCCTACTAACCAGTGGGACATACTAGATAGGGGGAGGAGCGTGAGGTGCCATTCAGATGGTAAACATACATACCACAACACAGACTGTCACAAAGAATGCCTGCAACACAACCAAAGGGCTATAAAAAATGAATCAATCCAAAAGAAAGGCACACATACAAACATAAACGTAACTAACCCAGTTACCACCCCAAACAATACACGGTCTAGAAAAATTTCGGCATGACCTCTACACATGTGCGATCGAAAGCTTCATGCGATGCAACATTCAAGCGCCCAAATCCCCGTATCAGGCAAGAAAGAAAGAACTACACACCGTACTCGTAATCGTAACACATAGACAAACCAAACTACCATAAAAATGTATATCAAGACTTGACCATAACCTTGACCATCAGTGTCAACTAAAAGACTTTTACACATCTATCCCACGAAGCGTGTTTATTAAAAGGGGGAAAGAGTGAAGTGAGGGGGGATTATTTTAATGAAGGGTTCATTTTAATAAATTATTAACAATGAGTGACATTTTATTAGGTTATAAACCTTAATAAGAAAACAGGGTTCCTTCTTAAAAATTTTAATTACAAATTATTATGGTGAAACAATGCTTTAACGCAACCCAAACTACGATGCCCAGACTGGGTCTCTAAATGTAAATTTCTTAATAAAAAATTAAGAGTGATGTGGAGCGCTATTTTGCCAGCACGTGCTTCTTCATGACGGCTGGTTCATTTTTATTACAATTAAGGTGCCTCTTAAGCGCACGTAGCGCGTGCATAGTGAACGACTAGTTGATTTTTAAATTAGTAAATTGTTTGTTTAGCGCGAATACGCGTGGAAAATGTGGGTGAATAAATATTTTATTTTAATAATTAATTTTTGATTAAGGGGGTAATGAAATTAAATAAAGCTCACAAAATAAATACTTGGTAGGGGTGTGTATGGAATGGCCTAAAGGTGCACGTAGGAGTCCCCCAAAAGTAATGAATCCAATCAAACAAAATCAAAGACCACTGATTGAACAACAAAGAAAACATCTTAGTGTTTGTGTTGATTTTTATTTTACTTTTAATTATTTTTTAAAATTAAAAAAAGTTATGGTGTTTGTTTTATATTTTAGTTGTGGTTGTGTTGGTTTTATAATGTGGTTTGGTTAATTTATTTTATTATGTTGTTTGGTTTTTTTGGTTTATGTGTTTTTTTTCCATTTTTGTTTTTCAATAAATTGTATGTGGTTTTTTTTTTCAAAAGGAATAATAATTAAATCAAGACATGTGGCACATAGATATGTGATGAAAGAAAAAAAAAATAGTCATTTAGGAAATATTCACAATTGATGTTATGAAAACAAGTACTTTAGTTGTATGTTTATTCTTTTTTTTTCAAAGAATATTGGTACCTTGTATGAAAATATTTTGAAGTGAGAAATTAGTGGAAAAAGATCAAGGGGGTGGGTGGAATTTTTTGGAATTTTAAGAAATTTAATGTATTTTTTACTAATTTTAAATGAATTTTATGTATTTTTAGGTAATTTTGAAGGAATTGACAAATATTTAATTTTCTTTAATTTTGGTTATTGAAATTTCCACCTGAAAAATTTTCCAAAAATTTACAAAAATAGTGGAATTTTTTTTAAAAAAATTGTACTTTTTTTGAATTTAAATGAAAATTTTAAATTAACTAAATTAATTAAATGATGGAAATCAGGTTAGTTTGGTAAGTAGGGTGAAATCAAGTCAACTAAGTTAGGTTAGTCTGGAGAAGTCAGGTAAGTGAGGCTAAGTCAAGTCAAGTTAGTCAAGGTTGATTAGGTTAGTCTGGGTTAGTCTAGGGTTGACTAAGTCAATTAGATTAGTCTGGGGTCAGTCTAGGTTAGTTAAGTTAGTCTACGTGAGTTCTAACTAACCTAGGTGAGACTAGTTAGTGGGGGGGGAACTAATGGCTAGGGTTAACCTAACCCTAGTGAGGTTAGTTTTTAACCTAACCCTAGTTAGGTTAGTTGACTCTAGGTAGGTTAGTTTAACCTAGGTTAGGTTAGGTTAACCAAAATTAGGTTAGTTTAGTTTAACCAAAGGGAGGTTAGTGGCCAACCTGGCAGTTAGGAGGAGGAGGAGGTGGTGGTGGTGGTGGAAGGGGAAGAGGTGAAGGGGGAGTAGGTGGCGCAAAAGGGGGAGGAGGAGTAGGCGGCGAGGGTGGGCGGATAGACGGCATGGTGGGCGAGCCGCTGGAGGAGAGGGCCGCCATAAGGGGAAGAGGATGGCAAGGGCCGCCGGGAGGAGAGGAACGTTGTTGAGGAGGGAGGCACGAGGGCTGGCCAAGAAGGGGAGTGAGGGAGGCCACCAGTTGGGCAAGGCAGCAAATGGCGGGGGCAGGTGCAGGTGCTGTCGAGCGGGCGTGTGGAGGAGGCCCAGGGGTGGTTGGAGGAGAGGGAGGGGTCCCCACAAGCGGCGAGGCAACAAGTGGAGAAGAGGGAGGCCACACGAGAGGAGGAGGGAGGTCGCCACAGGCTCTGCGGGTGGAGGAGGCACAGGCATGCCGAGGAGGGAGAGGACCGGGGAGAGGATATGGAGGGAGAAGAAGAAGGAGAATAAGAAGAAGAAGGGGAAGAGTAGAGGCACAAGAAGGAGAGGAGGGGAGGAGGCGGGAGGAAACTGACTCGGCACGACACGTACGTGGGTTTTTTTTCTTTTTTTTTCTTTTTTTTTTCTTATTTTTCATTTTCCTTGTTTTTCATTTTCCTTTTCGTTTCTATAAAAATGTGGATGTTCCTGTGTGATTGATGTGTGTGTGTGTTTTTTTTTCTTCTCTTGTTGGTGTTTTTTTTTTTTAATAGTTAGATGTTTTTGAATTGTTTTTGTTTTAAAATTATGTATAGAGTTTATATATATTTCTTTCTCTTCTTATATTAAATATTGAAAAAAAAGAAAAATAAAAGAAATAAGAAAAGTACACATCCCCAGCCCATGCGCATGCGCGGGCAGGGGTAAAAAATTTTGCAATGATAGGGTCAAACAGACAAGGACGCGGACGCGTGAGCCACAGACGCCACGGGGCGTCCTGAGGCGCATAAAACCAAAAACAGATGCGTTCACGCACCATGTGAGAAACACAGTTAACGGTAAAAATAAAGAAAATTTAATAACATCCGAACCGTTTGTTGGATCAAAAATCCGTTTTAAAAAAAGGGCCGAGAGATGAGGGAAACATGTTAGAAACGTGCAACACTGGTTCCAGGGCAAAATTAGGGTGTTCACATGAAAAAAGCTCAAAAAAGAAGCCCGAAAACACATACGGGCATTAATATCGGAAAATCCACGAATCGGAATGAAGTGCAAGAAGAAGAAAAAGTGTGCAAAACAATGTGTCCAACAACCCTATCACAAGAAAACACAGTTCCGATTCAGATAGGATGCGTTCATATGGAAAAAACCCCAAAAATGGGCCGAAAAATGGACTCGAAAATTAATACGGGAAGAACTATGCATCGGAATAGCAGGTAGTAAAAAGGAAAAATGTCCAGAAAAAGGAATTCATAGGACTGGCACATCAAAACTTAGTTTAGGGGAAATTAGGATGGGTTCACGTGAAAAAAACACGAAAAATGCATTAAAAAACGCTTGGAAAAATTAATAACTAAAAATATGACAGTTGAAAGAGGGGAGAGAAAAAAATAAAAAGTGGGAGAAAGGCTGGTAGGACACGACTGTCAAATCAAACTAGAACTTTGGTAAAAATAGGGCAGGTTCACATGGAAAAATGTGAAAAATAGACACAAAAAATGTTCGAAAACCCGTAAAAATAAATAACGGATGAACCGTACATCAAAATGACATAGAATAAAAAGGAAAAATGTCAGGGGGAATGGATAGGACATGTCTGACTCGTTATATCAGGGTTTCGAAGCAATAAAGACACGTTCACATGGAAAATTTATCCATTTTACGGGAATTACTTCAAAAATTAATAACTTGAAAATCATCTGTGGGAATAGGGGTCGGTCAAAAGGAAAAATAGGCAGTTCAAGGGATGAACAGGGCTGTGAGGTTGGATTGAGCTTTCGGTGAACATAAGGTCCGTTCGTATGAAAGAAGCGCAAAACCTAGAATAAGGGCAAATGGTCAAGGAACAACCCCTAGGACAGGGTGAAATAGAACGGAAGGGTGGGGAAGGGACCCCATCAGGGCAAAATTAAGTCACGACAGAGATGCATTATCAGAACAAGGTATATGCATGGGGGTATGCAACATGGACATGCAAGGACGTGTTCCCACACTTAAGACCTTAACAGGAAGGGTAAACCAAACTTCAAAGACTTGGTATCTCACATCAGACCAATCATAATGTCCCCACACTTAAAACATGACCATCACTGAGAAACAGAAGGTGTAGGGTTAGAAAAACTTGGCCCATATTGCCGAGGAGAAATGTTGACTATCGAGGTTGCCTCTAGAGGCGTCATTGGCCGCAGGAGGTAACAGAGTGTCTTCACAACACACGTTCTTCGTCCTTCGTGGCAGGGACCAAGTGGTAGTACCCAGAGAGATAGCTGGTTGAAGGAATCACTGGAAATTCGTCGATAGCGAGGGATATTGCACTCAACTCACGATCACTCAAATGGATTGAAAGAGTAGTCACTCACCCCATTATTAATATCACTCAAGAAAACCAAAATGAAAACCAAGAGCTCACACCCGGTTTAGAAATCGACAAAGTAATGGTGTTGAGGGAGTATGCAGGGTGTACAATTGATGATGCATCAGTGCGTCCAATCCGTCTAGCATAGCTGCAAGGAGAAAGGCCAGGGAGCCTTGCAGTGCAGTGTATAGAACAGAGTGATGTGTCCTGTGCTAACGGCAGAAACCCAACCCGTGGGTGCATAGGGAAATTGATTGAAGAAACTCCATTCACACTCAACCCAGGCTCTGTCTCACGCTCTATTGATAGAGGACAGCCATATCCTGAAACCTGTTGATGTAATCCTCACTATCACTTATGCAGAGGTTGTATGCCTTGTGCGCATTTGATGGTGCAACTATGCATCCCGCCCTGTGCGGCATATAGTGTAAGAAGGAAGGCCAAGGAGCCTTATAGTGTAGTGCACAGAAACAGATCGTGCATTGTGCATAGAGAAGCCCATCCCATGCATGCAACACTCCGTTCACACAACTCACCTCTCATTTGATTTAAAGGGAAAGATTGGTCACTCACCTCACCCTCTGTCTCATGCTCTATTGATAGATGCAGAGGGCAGCCCATACTCACATCCCCATCCTGTTAAGATGAAAGCTCATATCACTCAAGGGGTTGGTGATGAAGATCATGTTGGCTGTTGTTGTCATGAGGATCTTGAGGATGAGGCGTACCCAGGGAGGCAGCCTACAAATCTCATACTTCAATGATTGGTAAGAAGAGTCGTCTGTTAAGAAGGTCAGACTGACTGATATTACAGAGATAGTGCACCAAGGGAGGTGGCTTCAAATTACTTGCTGAAGAAGTTCTGCTAGTGATGAGTCAGCTATCCTGAACTGTCTGTTGTTATCACCTTTTCCACAGTCAGCTTCTTGCCCAAGGGTGTTTCCACCTTTTCTTGGAACGAGGCCTGTTATGACAGGGAATTTCTTCCTTTTCTCCCATAATAGTTTTGTTGTTTTTTTTTTCTCTTATTTCTTTCTTTCTATTTTCCTTTCTTTTTTTTGTTTTCTTTTTTCCCTTTTTTTTTCTCTCTTTTCTTCTTTTTTTTCTTCTTGTGTTTTTTTTTCTTAAGAAAGAGAACGGTAGGAATACCATATATCAGGACCAACCTCGCCACCATTGTTGGATTAGACGAGAAGAGAACAATGTCAGAGTGAGATGTTTCCGCGAGGGGGTAGTAGAATGAGACCGCCTCATGAGGAGAATCATAATGGCTATCAGAAGCACAACAAGAAGGACAGTGCAATGCCCAAAAGGGAGAGGGTAGGTTGGCTGTGATTGTCAAGATCCCCAGGGAGGGAAGTACTTCTTCTGACGATTGCCATTGATCAGGAAAGGATCATCAAAGGCATCAACGGTTTGTACATGAACAGAGCCATTAGGATTGACAGCAAGTACCTTGTATGGGCCCATCCACCATTGTTGAAGCTTGCAAGGAAACTTGCCAAATCTTGAATCATAGGCTAGAACAAGATCATCTTCTTTGAACTCCTTGTGCCTAATAAAACTGTCATGATAGGCCTTGCATCGCGCTTGAGTAGTTTCCATGTACTGTATGGCCATCCACCATATCTCATCCAAGCATTCCAAGTGCAGGAGACAGCGTTGCAGTGACTCACTATCTCCCAAGCGTTCTTTAACTACCACTCGCAAAGAGGGCAATTCCAGCTCAACAGGGAAGACAACTTCTGTACCATACACTAGCTGAAAAGGGGTCTGTCCTATTGTTGCTACCTTATAAGAGGTTCTATACACCCAGAGGGCCTCTATAAGTCGATCATCCCAGTCGCGATGATGTGCGGCAATCGTTCTTGTCAGAATTGAACAAAGGATGCGATTGGTGACTTCAACTTGGCCGTTGGATCTGGGGTAATAGGGAGTGGACTTGCGATGGAGGATCTTATACAGATCCGTCAACTCCTCCATGATTTTGTTAAGAAAATGAGTATCTTTGTCACTTACCAGCTCAAGGGGACTGCCAAAACGGGTGATAATATTCTTGTACATGAACAGGGCTACGTTGTTACCATCGTCCCGCTTCAGGGCTTTAGCTTCACACCACTTTGTGACATAATCCGTACACACTAGGATGTATCTATTCTGCTTCCATCTGGTGGGTGGATCAATGGGACCCACAAAATCAATCCCCCACTTCTCGAACGGCTTCAGGGGAAGAATGGGTTGCAATGGCATGGCACTTGTTTTGGTGGGTTTCCCCATTCGCTAACAAGCATCACATCTCTTGCAGTAATCATATGCATCCTTATGGAGGGTTGGTCACCAGTATCCTGATAAAAGAGCCTTCCTAGTTGTTGCTTCTTTTGCAAAGTGTCCACCACATGGTTCGTCATGGCATGCTTTCAATACTATGCCGATTTCATCTCCTGCAACACATCTTTGCAGCACTTCATCTTTGCCTTTCTTGTACAGGGCTCCGCCTAGCAAAGTCTAGGGGGACTAATTCTAATAGAAGATTCTTTTTCTAACGGCTTGAGATGCCAGGAGGATATTGTTGAGTTGCTAGGAGATTGGCTATGTTTGCATACCAGGGAGTAACTGTTTCAATTAGAAACAAGGAAGCATCAGGAAGGTCTGGATCATCCTGTTCCTCTTCTTCTGTTTGAGGGATTCGTGATAAATGATCGGCTAGGACATGGGAAGGGCCAGGCTTAGTGACCACTTCAAAGTCAAACTCCTAGAATAGGAGCAACCATCTCATCAGTCATCCTTTAACATCTGTTTTGTTCATCAAGAATGACAGGGCCTCATGATCCACATAGAACTTGAAATGGGTTGATAGTAGATAGTGTGGAAACTTCTGCAGTGCAAACACCATTGCCAAGCACTCAAGCTCTGTCACTGTGTAGTTACGTTCCTTGTTAGTGACCTTTTGGCTTGCATAATATATCAGTTGATCTAATTTAGAGAGGCCCTTTTGACATAGGACAGCACCTAGCCCTTCAACTGATGCATCGATGTGCATGTGAAACTCCTTCCTCCAATCACGAGGCTGTAAAATAGATGATTGGATAAGGCACTATTTTAGGGTATTAAAGGCTTCTTCACAGTCATCCATCCAAAGGAAATCAGCTTCTTTCCTTAGGAGCTTGTGCAGAGGGGCTAGCTTAGTTGCCAAATGTGCAATAAATCTTCTGTAGTAACCCACATGGCAAAGAAATCCTCTCAATTGCTTGAGGTTTGTTGGTGCTATTAAGGCATAAATCTTCTCAATCTTTGTCAGGTCTGTTGCAATCCCTTGTGCAGAGACAATATGGCCCAATAGAACTCTTGAGGAGACGCCAAAGACACATTTGTCAGAGTTGAGAGAAATCCCATACTCTCGGCATCTGTCAAAACATTGCTTTAGGTGTCCCCAGTGCTCACGAATCAAGCTATAGACACAAAAGTCATCAAGATACACCTCAATGAAATCATGCAGACGATTCTAGAAGGCAGCCATCATTACTCGTTGGAAGGTGCCAGGAGCATTACTACAGAGCCCAAATGGCATCACTCTGTAGGCATAGGTCCCCCATTCTGTGGTGAAGGTTGTTTTAGATTGGTCCTCTTCTGCAATTTGAACTTGGTTATATCCATTGAATCCATCCAAGAGGGAATACAACTCATGGCCTGCCACTGTGTCCAATAGTTGGTCTGTAAAAGGGATAGGAAAATGATCCTTCTTTGTCTTCGAATTGAGCTTCCGAAAGTCAACACATATTTGAAGTTTCCCGTTCTTCTTGGATACTACCAAAATGGGAAAAACCCATTCGCTATTAGCCACGAGATAGATGAACTCTACTTCAAGAAGTTTCAATAATTCCGCCTTCACCAGAGCAGAATAATTAGGATTCATCCATCTTTATCTTTGCCTTATAGGTTTGGCATCGGGCTCTAGGTCAATGTAATGTTGGCATACTGTGGGATCAATCTCCTTTAGGTCTTTGTACGTCCAAGTGAACACATCTAAGTTCTCCTTGAGTAGTTCTCGTAGGACCACTAGTTCTTCTTCTGGAAGATTAAGACCCACTTTCAGGTGACGTTCAGTACCCTCAGCATCCAAGAACGTTACTTGTCTTTCACCTTCCACTTCATAGATAAATGTCCCACGGATTGCTTCTAGATAGAGGTCTGAATCTTTCAAGAGATTAGTATCCTCGTCTGATGTCCCACTAGAACCAATGTCCTCCTTTTGAATAGATGACTCCTTTGTCTGTTGAGGTTGCTAGAAGGGGATCAGAGCTTTGTCTACTTCTATGTGAGTGGTAATTTCTTCAGGACTTAGGGATTCATCTTCAGAAGATGCATCCAGGAATGTCACATAGCATGGACCTTCTAGAGGCCGTGGCTCTGATGGCTCTAGCTTTTGTTGGCAGGGGGCATCATCATCATCTTTTCTTTGGACTGAACAGTTAGGGCGAGAGGAGCCACTAGTGAACTTAATTTTTATGCTTTTAATCCATTGCTTATACAGATTCTGCATACTTTTTGGTCCATTGATCAACCTGAATGGCACCATGGCCCGACACCATGGCCATTCCATCCAGTTTCTTGAGATATTCGGCCTCTGAGGTCTCTGTAGGGACATCAACTAGATCATCCTCTATCAGAGGGAATTCTTCATCTGCACCTGCATAACCTGCTTCATTTTCTTCCTCATCAGTTTCATCCTCATCCTCTGGAGGCTTTGTCTCTATTTCAGAAGAGGCTCTATAGGAGAAGAACAGATCTTCTACCTCTGCATGCGCTTCTGCTGCTGTCACAGCTTCTGACTCTACTTCTGCCTTTGGCTCTGGCTCTATATCTGTTACTGTCTCTGTAACTGTCTCTGCATCCGCTCAATCTCTGTTCTTTAGCCGCTCTGTATCTGCTCTGCCTTTGTACTGTCTCTGTACTATAAGTGTACTGTCTATGTACTGTCTCTGTTCTGTCTCTGCGACTGTCATGTAACAGGGAGAACAGTACATCCATGCTTCTATTTCACTATCAGAGGTGACTGCAGAAGTTAATTCTAGTCGAGGCAGGAGGTATTCAACCATGGACAAGGATTTTACATCCTGTAGTAGTTGGCTTACATTGCCCACTATTAGGGACTGCGCCTCTATTTTCTTGGGAAAGATCTTCTTAACAGCCTCTTTATCTCCTCATGTACCATCTGTTACCTCATTGGAGAAGTCAGTTATGACTTCAATGGATGTGGATCCATTGCCTTTTTGCGATCCATATAGCTTTAATACCGCTTTGTTAGGTCCTCTGCCTAGGGTTAGGGTTCCTTTGAACCAATCCGTCCTAGCTCTTGCTTCAAAAAGCCAAGGTCTTCCCAACAGCAGAGGATATGAAGTCCCATAAGAATTTGGTTTGACCACTAGATATGTCAGCCAATAATCTCTTCCTACAAGGGTTGTTTTTACATATGGGAGGATGCCAAACGGTTTGACTTTGCTTTGGTCTGCCAATCTGATAAGCCACTGTGTAGGTTGAATTCCTTGCAACCCTAAGTCCTTCATTGTCACATCCGTCATTATGTTTTACTGATGAGCCTCCATCAATCAATGCATCTGAAATGAAGCATCCTTCTATCCATATGCTAATCTCTAGGGTTCTAGAATCTAGAAAGGCATTAACCACATCTACTTCCTTTACAGGCTCCGGGGCCTTTTTGGTCTTGGTCCTATTGAAGGAGCAATCCTTAGTCCACTCCTTCTTGTCAAGATGCTTTTGAATCTCTTTCAGCAGGCTGGGAGACAGCATCAACAACTGTCGGAATGTTAGGTTTGGTTTAAAAGTGTCTAGATCTTTGACCAAGTCATAATCTTTGATAGGATCCACAGTCTTTTCTAGCCTGGTAGGGAATGGGACTACACCCTTCTTCATCTTTCCTTTTTCTTCTAACAATTGCTACATCAACACTTCTTCTATCTCCGGAAGTGCTTCTGTATCTTCTATCTCCTAGGCCTCTGGTCCTATCTTTGGGACTGTCTCTGTAGCTTTCTATGGCACTGTAGTGCTCTGTGCTGTACTGTTCTGTTCTGTATTGCTCTGTCTCTCTGTATAGGTAGGTTGAACTTCACAGTCTTGGCAGGAGAGTTATTTTCATTTTGAACCACTGGTTCCTTCTTCTTGGTGCGCATAACAACAGCAACTTCCAATTCAACCAAATTGGAAACATGTTCTTGTACCTTCTGTTAGCTATGAGTGGCATTGGCCTTTACAGGGGCTGGACTGGGATAGTCCTTTGCAGTGTGCCTTCTTCTTTGCATCGGCTGCATAAGGGCTTGTAATCCAATGATCATCTAGGGTTTTGACAATTCGGGGAGATATGTCCCTTTTCTCCACACCTATAACATTCCACCTCTGATCTCTGACCACCGCCAGACTGTCGTCCTCTGTAACTTTGAGAGGGAAACCTACTTGGACCAAAATTAGGACCAAACTCCCTAGGCTTTGGTCCAATATCTTGTGTTGTCATTTTGGATTCTAGCAAGTTTAATCTTGCATTTTCATCCTTCTCTCTTCGTTCATGCATCTCTTTCAGAGAGAAAATATCCTCTATATGGTTCTTCTGCAAACAGTAGGAACAGAAGGCTCCAGGAATGGTTGGTTTTTGGATACATTCAGTGGCTAAACGTCCCGCTTGATAAAACTTCCCACACCATATATTAGAGCGCATCACATCTCTTCCAGCTCCCACAGGAGTGTATATATTGGTGTTATTCACCTTCAACATATGTAATTGCTCTGTAATCACATCTAGAAGCTCTTTCTTGATACTTGCAATTGAGTTGGATAAGTAGTCCTTCATATTTTCACCTCCTGAAGTACTTGTAGTAGGGTTTTGGGAAGCATATGTAATTACTACATAAACTGGTTGGGTCGATCCAAAAGGTCCTCTGTTCTAGCTCTGATTCATAGCTCCTGTTGAGTCTTGGGGTTGTTGATTCTAGTTGGTCGGGTTCCATTGTTGTTGAGTCACCATTGGAGGAACTGTTTGAGGCCACTATTGTTGTGGTTGAACCATCATTTGAGGCACTATTGTCTGCGGTGACCACACTGGATTAGGTGCACTATACTTCGGCACTATTTGCATTTGGGGATAGGGGTAGGGAACTGTCCCTGGGACTACATTTGGTGGGTATACCATTCCAGGCATTGGAGGAGGTAAGACTCCTCTTCCTAGAGTCATTGATAGCCTTGCTTCAACTTCGTCATACAATCTTGCACCTTCCACTATAGCTTGCAGATTGACTGGTCTTCTCAATTCTACGAACTTGCAAACCTCTGATTGTAGGCCCTTGAGAAACACTCCTTTCTGGATGCCTTCATCCAAATGATAGTTAGTCCATCTCTTCAGGATGGATTCCATTTGCAAAACATAAGCTTCTACTCTTTATCCAGAAGATTGACTTAGGTTCATGAACTCCTCTCGCATCCGCTCTTCAAAACCTTCACACCTGAATTTAGTGAGGAAGGCCAACTTCAGATCGTCCCATGTGCCAAAAGTTCCTGCTGCTTGTCTCTGATACCATTGAAATGCCGCGCCCTTGAAAGTGGCGGGGAAGATTGCTAACCAATGCTCAGAGGTTCTAGCATTGTTAGCCACACATGCTACCATGAATTTTGCTACATGAAGATCAGGGTCTTCATTATACTCTCCCTTAAAAACTGGCAATGGGACTACATTTGCTGGCCTGTCATCAATATTTCCAGGACAAATCTGACTAGGAAAGGGACCTTGAGATGCTATGGGGACTTTTGTAAAGAGTGCTTTTAGGGCCTCAAAGGAGGCTTCAGCTCTGCGAGCTCGTTCTCAGTTTTGATTTTTGCATTCTCTCTTCTCACGTACCTCTGGACTCGTTCCAATGCTTGCCTCTTTATTGCATCATTCATCAGGGGATTGGCTTCAACCAGTTGGTCTAGACTCAATAGGATAGTATCAAAGAGGGCTTCAGTCTTTGATGGATTCTCTGGCCAACATCTCTTCTACTTCCTTCTTCTCAACATCTTTGAATTTGGCTTTCAAACCACTACAGAGGGGAAGATATTCTATTCTGAAAGTATCAAAACTCATTCTTCTTAGGATCATTGTTGCGTCATTATAATAAGGCCAGCTTCTGAGGGTTTCAACAGTGTATGTTGTGAAAAACACTCTGTCTACCAACTTCCAGTGGGTTGCTAATTGGACAAATAGAATATTGTCAGTGCACCAAGCATCCCATGTATCTTGCTGTTGAGCATCCACGAACAAATTCCAACTCTTTTTCTTTTTGTCTTTGTGAACCTCCATAGACCAAGACTCTTGAAGATTGTTCACAATCTCCCACTTGATGATGTCTAGAAACTTCTCAATGAATGCCAAATCTTCCATAGATGGTCATTCTCTGTGTTTCTACTCTTCAGTTTGTTCCCAAACAGTTTGCCACCAAGATGCAAGTTTCTGCTGCTTCAATAGGAAGAGGAAACAATCCACCACATAGAGCATGCATCATAATGGTGATATGTTTCCGCCATTGTGGGATGAAATTATTGTGGAAAGTGGCTTTGATTATAAGAATCTCCAACTCTTCAGTGGAAGAGGGAACTTTACAACCATCCATTGAATTCTTGTAATATTCCCACTCGTGAATATTGACTTCCCGCACACTACGTAAAACTCGTGCAAAGATTATCTTTCATATTGGAATTTCCGGTAGTGTAATCTGTAACCTGCACGCGAGAAATCGAGACCTCCGCATTGGCAAAGCAAGCCCCAGGGCTCAAATCCGCAATTCACATGTAAACACCCTCTTGGGAGGGGCAAAATGGATTTTATTAAAGCAAATTTTTTTATATTTATCCCTTTCCCCCAGCCGATGCACGGCTGGAGGAGAGGGAGTGTGGGGGGATGGGCTTGGTGGAGTTGTGGGCTGCATGAGGAGGGGGGGAAGCCATGCAGTGGCCACGTGGTGGAGCTCTCCTCTCCCCCCCCCCCCCCCCCCCCCTTTGTCCTATAAATACACCTCTAAGGTGTGAAGGGTGGGGAGGGAGGGGACAAACGGCTGCTGCCATCACCATGCTGGGAAGAAGGAAAAGAAGGCTGCGTGGAGAGAAGGGGCGAATCAGTAGAGGCTGCAGTGCTGCATGATCAGAGGAAGAGGACGAAACTTGTCGCTGCTTTCCACCTTCATCCCCCACCACACGTGACCCTCCCTGTGGCACGAATTGGAAGGGAGGAGGATCAAAGGCACAAAAAGGAGCCAGAGCCTCCTGGGCGTGAGGGAAAGGACGATCGAAGGGAGAGAAGGGAGAGTGACCACCGTTGCAGCCAAGGAGATCGCCACCACAGTCCGCCAGGCCATCGCCAATATTCCGCCGCCATATCGCCAGCAATTCCCCCTTTTTTTTCGTCGATTTCACACCAATCATTGGCCCTCCATGTCTTCTGGATAGAACAGAAGCTTTTTCAAAGCTTCTTGAGAAGCTTCTAAGGGTGGCTTCCATAAGCCCCATTCCCACAAGCCTTTCCAAGTTGCTTTCAAAACCGCGTTTTCCGTGAAGGAATTTCCTACGTACAAGGGAGAAGGTAGATCTTGAGGCTGTTCGGAGAAAGTGTAGAAGCGAGGGTAATCCGCAGAGTCTGTGATCACGCCTACGATGGCTCCCAAGAAGACGCAAGGCGTGCCTGCGGGAGGTTCTTCTCCTAGCATTCACGTGGACATCTCCCCGAGCCCACAAACCAAGGTTTTTACTATTGTGATTCCATACAAAAGTAATGCATTAAGCATGATAACTTCATGGATTAGGAAGCACCCGTTCATGTTCAAATTCACCTAGCCTAGTTAAATGAAATTGGGAAAATTGGTATTTTCAAGGCTATAAACGCAAATTGTCTATCCATCTTACGACCTTAATAGTATGTTGCATTGTCGTGCTTTTCAAAGTGACGAGCCTAGAACACCTGTTGCCTATCATTATAAGGTTGGAATTGTTAAAGTGCACCGTTGACTAGACATGGAAAGATTAAGCGTATGTTGCATTTTTTTAGGCAACATCTTCCTTGTAATGATTCATGAGGAAAAGTTAACACCCATAAGATGTTGATCTTATGGACTTGCAAGTAGCATGTAAAATGGAAAAAGTTAACACTAGCTTTAGTTTGATATGAACTTCATTAACTTCATTGTAGCTAGGAGAAAGTTGCGTGTTGTATAGTCGTCATGCAAAAATTTCATTCATTAGGAGCCGTATTTAGGAAAGGTTGCATGGTTTAAACAAAGCATGAGATTCTAAAGTGTAGATAACAAGGTAGTAGGCATGATTATTTGATGTAAGTCCTAGTAGGTCCTAGGAAAGTTAGTATTCAGATTATCATGTATTTTTACTTTACCAAGGAAAGATAGAGTTATTGTGAACTATGTGATGCGTAGAAGCAATGAATCGCATGTTTACATGTATTGTGGTAGTTGCAACTATTTTTCCCTTTAGATCTAGTTTATTATCTCTAGGATAGGTTCATCCTTGTCGCAAGACAAGTATATTGAATTGTCTAAATCACCTAACCCACAAGGGATTCATATAGGCATGATTCAGTCGATATGATGAATATCCCAAGTGCTAACTAGGGTTTAGCGGATTCGACCTAGTTTTACACTTGTTGCCAAGTCAAAACCCTCAAAACTAAAGATCATACCCACATTCACGAAATGTTGAGTCAATTGGACGGCCTTGCAAGAAACGATCTAGGGTTTCTACCCTAAGGATCACTCGTTCAAATGATGAAACTCGAATTGAGTTGGAACCCCTAGGACCAAACGTTGTCGGTCTAGTGTAATTAGGAATGGGTTGGGTAAAAAGACACCCTAAACCTTGCTTCTCGTCTGAAGATAATTCCGATACGAGAAAACGCCATTCAATGGGTGAAATGATCCCATGAAATAGATGCGACACTTGTGCAATAAGTTGCAACGTTGCATAGACTTGTTGTTTGTTCACAAGAGAGTTTTGCCATTTCTTGAAATAAGGTTGGTAAGTTCTTGCGCAAGTTAACTTGCAAGAGAATGAGTAGTCATCTTGTTACATCACCTGTCTTGGGGAAAGATTGCCAAGTAAAGGGAAGTTAGGTATTTGCTTGAAAGCAAATGATCAATCAATAAATTAAAGCGACATGGTCGCCAGGATTTACTGTTAATAAAACCTAAGGTATTGGTTAAGTTGGGTTAACAGGGTATGGCCCTAACCCAAGGACAAAAGAGTGAACAAATAAACCCTTGGGGGATCTTGCCAAGTCGCAATTAGTCCCGGATCGAACGTTGGATGCATTCGGAAAGAAGGATTCACTCCTTGACAGTTGGCCAAATAAACGACCACTGGAATTGATTGTGCTTGTAACAATTTAGAAAGCACTGTTTGCATTGTTTGCTCAAAGAACTAAAGGATGAAATGATATCTAATGCTTCAGGTTGAAGGCCTGAAGGGAGAGGCAGCTTCAGTTACCCCCGACTGCCTGCTTGACCCTAACCAAGGGGGTTGTTGACCGCGCCGGGAACGTGGACCGAACCCGCCGCGAGAGGTCTTTCCGTTGAGCTCTACTTGGAGCAGGAGGACGCTTGGGTGCCAGGGGGGCTCTGACTGTAAATCCCTCGCCTCCCGGGTCCTGCACAAGAGGCTAACGTGACTCGGGATTGGATCTTGAGGCCCGCATACTAGTCTATGGGCAAAAGCTTGGAATAGTGATCCCTAGCGGATTACTGGATAGCCTTCGGGCGGATTATGGACAAGCCTACGGGCGAAACTCCTTGTATTTCAAAGATAAAATGATGAAATGATAATAAAGAAGTTGTTTGATATTGCTTTTCTATGTCACGTGATAAGATTACGTGAAGGAACCAGTGCTTAACAGGGTTAATTAAAGAAGCTGATTGTTATATGTCAAATTAATGTGTTAGATAATTACATAACTAAAACAAACCAAGGAAAGTGCGGAGGATGGACCATGGGTCCGTCCCACGGATGGGTGGTCCCGGTTAGCCGGGAACTTTTCTCAAAAATCTCGAAGAACAGCGGGATGATCATCATTATCAAAACGAATAATGAGAGCAATGACCTAGAGTTACGTCTTACCCGATTTACGGAATAGGACTATGCCTATTGGTAGAGAGGTTGAGTTTTGCATCCCTCTCATTTCCCATTCTCCTTGAACCAAGTGCAGCGTGAATCCGCTTCGGACCTGGCGTTTCTGCGTAAAGTAGTTCGCTTGGGTCTGACGCTAGTTGCTGTTAGTTAATAACCAAACAGGAAAACCCAAATTCCGGTCGATCTTAAGTGGGAACGGCCAGGATACTTCCGCTACGTGGCAGACACGGGAAGACCGAGATTGCAAACCCCGTAACATTCCATGGGAGTGCCAGGCGGAGTTTTCTAGACATCCTTTCCGATGGACTGCTAAGACGTGTCCTGGATGATTCTAGTGGACACGTTACAGTTGGTATCAGAGCCGACCAACAACGGAATTGTTTTTATGAGATCTCAATAAAATGAAGTAAAGAAATTGTTGCTATCCAAACATTTCCTCATCTTCAATACTGTCTTGCAGAACTATGAAGCGTGGAACAAGTTTTTGGTGTTCCGGATCATGTTTATGACTGCAATGCATTCTCCGCATTATAGACAAAGAGTTGAAATGATGAACATCCTGGAGCAGATTTATAATCCATCACCTTTATATATAGAACGAAGATGGACTGGGTCTTTAGGAATCTACTACATAGCTGCCCACCGGTTCGCTTATCTACAGACCAACTTGAAGACGATCAAGTGGTTGGAAGACTTGAAAGTCGTGAAACTTTTCATTTTTGTGGAAGCTCACGTAAATTCGACTTTGCATATTCAAGGTCGGAGGGTTGAATTGAACTCATATGTATATGAGGAAGTAACC
Source organism: Lygodium microphyllum (assembly GCF_053477565.2). NCBI lineage: Eukaryota > Viridiplantae > Streptophyta > Polypodiopsida > Schizaeales > Lygodiaceae > Lygodium > Lygodium microphyllum. Next base: position 2,852,854 of record NW_028229516.1, read on the forward strand.
CGTGTAATCCCAGCCGACAGGATTAAGGTGTTGGGCCGCCATGAGAAGTATGGATTCCAGCGGAAAGGATATCCTGAACTTCCAATGAATTATCAATTCCTAAAGATCCATGACCCAAAACCCTACTATTACACAGTTCCTGTAGACAAATGTAATACAACGTTGTTCTCCCCAAACTGAATGTAATGATTGGATTATCATCACACGAGATGTTATGTAAGGCTACGCCCATGTAAATATAAATAAGGACTTCATTTATCAATATCCGACTGTGCATCAGAGTTGTTAAAAAGTTAAGTAGCTTCATGATTTATGAGATAGCTGATCTAAAGATAAGCTAATGTCAATTATCATGTAATAACGTTAAGAAAACTTTTATCCAGGCACAACCCCAGGTACAGGTTCCAGATTCGCCCCCTACATCAAGTACTGCTGTGATCCAGGAGAAGAAGTTCCTCCTCAAGCAGATAAAGCCACCCGAGTTTGACGGGAAAGGTAGATTCATCCAGTCTGATGCTGAAATTTGGATTGAATCTATGGAGGATTACTTTGAAGCAGCTGGTACTGTGCCTACCAATCAGGCCATGCTCGCCAAATTAAAACTCACCGGCGAAGCTAGACTATGGTGGAAACAATGGTGCAGGGATCAAGGGACTTCAGAGGGGTCCATCACCTGGGAGAAGTTAAAGAAAGCCGTGCAGGGGAGATATTTGCCACCTGCATATCGTACACAAAAAATGAATGAATTTTACGAGCTAAAACAGCTAGGACTCACCCTTGACGCATACTACTCTAAATTTGTCTCACTCTTAAAGTATGCGCCACAGATGGACATGACGCAACAGGTGTCCAAATTTTGTGCAGGCTTAAATCCACCCGTAAATTCCCATCTTGAATTTATGCATCCGACAGATCTTCGGATGCACTCATTCGAGCGGCACCTATAATTCAGGAAGTGCAAGCTAGACCAAGGGGTAACAAAAATTGGTCCTATAGCGACCCGAATAGAGGAACATTCAGGCCCCAAGTGAAGAGAGTCCAAGGTCACAATCAGGGACAAAGGAAGAAAGCAAGGACAAGCAACGTCAACAACTTTGTTCCTACTCAAGGTAATGGCCGAAACCTTCGATGTTTCCACTGCAACGAACTCGGTCACTTCAAAAGGCAATGTCCCAAGCTCAGCGAGGGACATCGTCAAGGTGTAGGCCGCGATCAAGGAGCCGCCAACCGTGGAAGAGGAAGAACTGCCTGCATTACCAATAGGCAAAGATGCGAAGTAGAAGAAGAGGAAGATCCGACTATGGAGGCAGAATTTGAAAGAGCAACAGTCCATGCCGCTTTACACAAGAAGGGGCCGAATCGTCAGTTCTCGGTGATTCAAACACCGTCGGACTATCAAGGTAAAGGTTTCAAAACCTTGATTGATTGTGGCAGTACACATTCCTTTATCTCACCAGCATGTGCAAAAAGATTAGGAATAGCCACAGTAGAAGCATCTACCTTACTTGTGGAATTGGCAAACGGTCGTGAGGTAACTTGTACCAGGCAAACTGCTAAGGAAGAATTCTTTCTGGGAGGAAAGAAAACCTCAGTCAAATTCAGAGTCATGAATTTAGGTATCCATGAGTGTCTACTCGGGATGGATTGGCTTAAGCCTAATGACGCCCACATCCACTGTGGAAAGGGTCAAGTTTCCTTTAGAAACTCTGAAAGGGAGTTTATTACAACTCAAGGTGAGGCAGGGGTGCCAAGAATCCAGTTAGCCAAAGTATCGCGGATCATAAAAGGAGTTACAAAAGGATTACCTGTTTACCTGATCAAACTCAACAAGTTAGATCAAAAGCAAGAGTCTCATGAGGGACCCTCTTGGCTAAAGGAATACGCTGACGTATTCCCTGAGGAATTGACTGAACTTCCGCCTCCAAGAGAAGTTGATCATGAAATAAGGCTAGTGCCTGGAGCTGCGCCAATTGCAAAGAGACCTTATAGGATGTCCATACCGGAAGCTATTGAGTTGAAGGAACAACTCAAGCAACTGTTAGATCAGGGTTACATCCGGCCTAGCAACTCACCATGGGGAGCTCCAGTACTATTCCAGAAAAAGAAAGATGGGACACTTCGATTATGTATGGATTACCGTGGTTTGAATCAATCAACAGTCAAGAACAAGTATCCTATTCCTAGAATAGATGAACTTCTGGATCGCCTTCAAGGTGCAAGGATCTTCTCCAAAATTGATCTCAGATCAGGTTACTATCAAATAAGGATCAAGGAAGAAGATATTCCAAAAACGGCCTTCAATACAAGATATGGGCACTTTGAGTTCTTGGTTATGTCATTCGGGCTTACAAATGCACCTGCCACCTTCAATAGATTAATGCAGGATATTTTTTAGACCATATCTTGATGATTTCGTGCTTGTCTTCTTCGATGACACTTTAGTATATTCTAAATAGGAAGAAGATCATGAACCTCAACTATGGATTGTTCTTGAGACAATGAGGTCTCATAAGCTGTATGCAAAAATGAAGAAGTGTGCATTCTTCAAGCGTCAGATTGAATATCTAGGACTCATAGTATCATCAGAAGGAATATTCAGTAGACCCAGCCAAAGTCAGGGATGTGCTTGAATGGCCAATACCAATATCCATTAAAGAAATACGTAGCTTTCTTGGCTTGACCGGATGGTATAGGGTCTTTATCAAAAACTATGCTTTGATTGCAGCACCTCTTACAGACTTACTAAAGAAGCAGACTTCTATTACATGGTCAACTCCCGAACAAAATAGCTTCGACCAATTGAAGCAATGTTTGGTATCAGCACCTATTCTAAAACTTCCTGACCTCAATAAGGAGTTTGAGGTAGTAACTGATGCCAGCATTCTTGCCTTGGGGTGTGTACTTATGCAGGAAGGTCATCCAGTAGCATACTCTTCAAGGAAATTGAAGAGTCATGAAAAGAATTATGCCATGCATGATTTGGAATTATTAGCTGTCATCCATGCTTTAAAGCTTTGGAGACACTACCTGTTGGGTAACAAGTTTACTCTAGTAACCGATCATAAGAGTCTCAAATGGATTTTTACCCAGAACGAGCTCAACATGAGGCAACAGCGGTGGATTGAAGTACTGGAGGAGTATGATTTTGAAATCAAGTACCGACCACGGAAAGAGAATGTAGTTGCCGATGCACTCAGTCGCAAGGCATTCCTAAATTCCCTAATCTTGCATAATCCATCAACGGCCAGATCTCTGGCTACAAAGGTATCTATGCCAAGCAACCCTATACTCGAACTAGCTAGAGAGGAAGCATGCCATGATTTGGCCTACCAAACAATGATAAAAGAAATATCTACCAAGGATCAGAATCTGAAGTTACAGGCCAAGTATCAGGAATTTTCCATTGATAATGGACTTGTCTACTACAGAACAAGGCTGTGTATACCAGCAAGCCAGTCACTTAAGCAGAAGATATTATGGGAAGCTCATGATTCCCCTTTCGCAGGACATCCTGGCTATGCAAAAACTCTTAATGCAGTTAGGAAGAGCTACCATTGGGAGAGGCTCAAAGGTGACGTTCTCAAATATGTCACTGAATGTTTGTCTTGCCAACGTATAAAGGCTGAACATGTCATGATGCCAGGAAAATTGCAACCACTTGACATTCCCCAAATGAAATGGGAATTCATCAGTATGGATTTTGTTGTGAGCTTACCCCAAGTCCAAGGAGGATACAACTCCATTATGGTTGTAGTTGACATGCTTACTAAGGTTGCACACTTGATTCCAGTAAAGACAAACTATAAAGCCTCCGACATTGCAAGATTGTTTATCAAGGAGATATTCAAGCTACATGGTTTACCTAGAAGAATCATTAGCGATCGAGATTCTCTCTTCACTTCACACTTCTGGAGAGCTATCTTTGAAGCTATTGGGACTCAACTCTGTTTTAGCACCGCCTACCATCCCCAAACGAATGGACAAACAGAGCGAGTGAATCAAATCATTGAGGATATTCTTAGGGCTTACTGCTGTCGAGAGCCGAAGAGGTGGATTCAATACTTGCCATTAGTAGAATTTGCCTACAATGCTTCTTACCAGCAGAGCATTCAAATGACCCCTTTCCAAGCCTTGTATGGTCATGATTGTTGAAGTTCCCTAAACTTTTCTGATCCAACCCTAAGAGTTGAAGCTTCAAGACAAATGTTGGAGGACATGGATGACCAAATAAGGTCAATAAGACAAGACATACAAGCAGCCAAGGATAGACAAAAGGCATATGCAGATTTGAAACGTCAAGAGAGGGTCTTCAGAGAAGGAGACATGGTCTTCATTCGTGTACGCCCTAAAAGGAGTTCTCTATCTCTAGGAGAATGCAAGAAGCTAAGTACAAGGTATTGAGGGCCGTATAAAATCCTCAAATGCCTGGGACCCAATGCTTATAAATTACAACTTCCTGATCACCTAAAAGTTCACAATGTATTCCATATTAGTCTCTTAAAAAAATATGTACCCAACCCTAATCATGTACTTGATGACCAACAAATTGTAATGCCTAGTCAAGGAGTCCTTGAACTAAGACCGGATAAGATTTTAGATGTTAGGGAGAGACAGTTAAGATCTAGAACCTTGAAAGAATGCCTCGTCCAGTGGAAAGATTATCCCGAAGAGGATGCTACCTGGATGGATGAAAGCTCTCTCAACCTTCAATATCCCCAGTTTATCTCGAGATGAGGACATCTCGATTCTTCTAAGGGGGAGAGAATGTAATATTCCCACTCGTGAATATTGACTTCCTGCACACTGCGTAAAACTCGTGCAAAGGTTATCTTTCATATTGGAATTGCCGGCAATGTAATCTGTAACCTGCACGTGAGAAATCGAGACCTCCGCATTGACAAAGCAAGCCCGAGGGCTCAAATCCGCAAGTCACACGTAAACACCCTCTTGGGAGGGGCAAAATGGGATTTATTAAAGCAAATTTTTTTATATTTATCCCTTTCCCCCAGCCGATGCACGGCTGGAGGAGAGGGAGTGTGGGGGGATGGGCTTGGTGGAGTTGTGGGCTGCATGAGGAGGGGGGGAAGCCATGCAGTGGCCACGTGGTGGAGCTCTCCTCTCCCCCCCCCCCTTTGTCCTATAAATACACCTCTAAGGTGTGAAGGGTGGGGAGGGAGGGGACAAATGGCTGCTGCCATCGCCGTGCTGGGAAGAAGGAAAAGAAGGCTGCGTGGAGAGAAGGGGCGAATCAGTAGAGGCTGCAGTGCTGCATGATCAGAGGAAGAGGACGAAACTTGTCGCTGCTTTCCACCTTCATCCCCCACCACACGTGACCCTCCCTGTGGCACAAATTGGAAGGGAGGAGGATCAAAGGCACAAAAAGGAGCCAGAGCCTCCTGGGCGTGAGGGAAAGGACGATCGAAGGGAGAGAAGGGAGAGTGACCACCGTTGCAGCCAAGGAGATCGCCACCACAGTTCGCCAGGCCATCGCCAACATTCCGCCGCCATATCGCCAGAAATTCCCCCTTTTTTTTCGTCGATTTCACACCAATCATTGGCCCTCCATGTCTTCTGGATAGAACAGAAGCTTTTTCAAAGCTTCTTGAGAAGCTTCTAAGGGTGGCTTCCATAAGCCCCATTCCCACAAGCCTTTCCAAGTTGCTTTCAAAACCGCATTTTCGATGAACGAATTTCCTACGTACAAGGGAGAAAGTAGATCTTGAGGCTGTTCGGAGAAAGCGTAGAAGCGAGGGTAATCCGCAGAGTCTGTGATCACGCCTACGATGGCTCCCAAGAAGACGCAAGGCGTGCCTGCGGGAGGTTCTTCTCCTAGCATTCACGTGGACATCTCCCCGAGCCCACAAGCCCAGGTTTTTACTATTGTGATTCCATACAAAAGTAATGCATTAAGCATGATAACTTCATGGATTAGGAAGCATCCGTTCATGTTCAAATTCACCTAGCCTAGTTAAATGAAATTGGGAAAATTGGTATTTTCAAGGCTATAAACGCAAATTGTCTATCCATCTTACGACCTTAATAGTATGTTGCATTGTCGTGCTTTTCAAAGTGACGAGCCTAGAACACCTGTTGCCTATCATTATAAGGTTGGAATTGTTAAAGTGCACCGTTGACTAGACATGGAAAGATTAAGCGTATGTTGCATTTTTTTAGGCAACATCTTCCTTGTAATGATTCATGAGGAAAAGTTAACACCCATAAGATGTCGATCTTATGGACTTGCAAGTAGCATGTAAAATGGAAAAAGTTAACACTAGCTTTAGTTTGATATGAACTTCATTAACTTCATTGTAGCTAGGAGAAAGTTGCGTGTTGTATAGTCGTCATGCAAAAATTTCATTCATCAGGAGCCGTATTTAGGAAAGGTTGCATGGTTTAAACAAAGCATGAGATTCTAAAGTGTAGATAACAAGGTAGTAGGCATGATTATTTGATGTAAGTCCTAGTAGGTCCTAGGAAAGTTAGTATTCAGATTATCATGTATTTTTACTTTACCAAGGAAAGATAGAGTTATTGTGAACTATGTGATGCGTAGAAGCAATGAATCGCATGTTTACATGTATTGTGGTAGTTGCAACTATTTTTCCCTTTAGATCTAGTTTATTATCTCTAGGATAGGTTCATCCTTGTCGCAAGACAAGTATATTGAATTGTCTAAATCACCTAACCCACAAGGGATTCATATAGGCATGATTCAGTCGATATGATGAATATCCCAAGTGCTAACTAGGGTTTAGGGCGTTAAGGATTCGACCTAGTTTTACACTTGTTGCCAAGTCAAAACCCTCAAAACCAAAGATCATACCCACATTCACGAAATGTTGAGTCAATTGGACGGCCTTGCAAGAAACGATCTAGGGTTTCTACCCTAAGGATCACTCGTTCAAATGATGAAACTCGAATTGAGTTGGAACCCCTAGGACCAAACGTTGTCGGTCTAGTGTAATTAGGAATGGGTTGGGTAAAAAGACACCCTAAACCTTGCTTCTCGTCTGAAGATAATTCCGATACGAGAAAACGCCATTCAATGGGTGAAATGATCCCATGAAATAGATGCGACACTTGTGCAATAAGTTGCAACGTTGCATAGACTTGTTGTTTGTTCACAAGAGAGTTTTGCCATTTCTTGAAATAAGGTTGGTAAGTTCTTGCGCAAGTTAACTTGCAAGAGAATGAGTAGTCATCCTGTTACATCACCTGTCTTGGGGAAAGATTGCCAAGTAAAGGGAAGTTAGGTATTTGCTTGAAAGCAAATGATCAATCAATAAATTAAAACGACATGGTCACCAGGATTTACTGTTAATAAAACCTAAGGTATTGGTTAAGTTGGGTTAACAGGGTATGGCCCTAACCCAAGGACAAAAGAGTGAACAAATAAACCCTTGGGGGATCTTGCCAAGTCGCAATTAGTCCTGGATCGAACGTTGGATGCATTCGGAAAGAAGGATTCACTCCTTGACAGTTGGCCAAATAAACGACCACTGGAATTGATTGTGCTTGTAACAGTTTAGAAAGCACTGTTTGCATTGTTTGCTCAAAGAACTAAAGGATGAAATGATATCTAATGCTTCAGGTTGAAGGCCTGAAGGGAGAGGCAGCTTCAGTTACCCTCGACTGCCTGCCTGACCCTAACCAAGGGGGTTGTTGACCGCGCCGGGAACGTGGACCGAACCCGCTGTGAGAGGTCTTTCCGTTGAGCTCTACTTGGAGCAGGAGGACGCTTGGATGCCAGGGGGGGCTCTGGCTGTAAATCCCTCGCCTTCCGGGTCCTGCACAAGAGGCTAACGTGATTCGGGATTGGATCTTGAGGCCCGCATACTAGTCTATGGGCAGAAGCTTGGAATAGTGATCCCTAGCGGATTACTGGATAGCCTTCGGGCGGATTATGGACAAGCCTACGGGCGGAACTCCTTGTATTTCAAAGATAAAATGATGAAATGATAATAAAGAAGCTGTTTGATATTGCTTTTCTATGTCACGTGATAAAATTACGTGAAGGAACCAGTGCTTAACAGGGTTAATTAAAGAAGCTGATTGTTATATGTCAAATTAATGTGTTAGATAATTACATAACTAAAACAAACCGAGGAAAGTGCGGAGGATGGACCATGGGTCCGTCCCAGGGATGGGTGGTCCCGGTTAGCCGGGAACTTTTCTCAAAAATCTCGAAGAACAGCGGGATGATCATCATTATCAAAACGAATAATGAGAGCAATGACCTAGAGTTACGTCTTATCCGATTTACGGAATAGGACTATGCCTATTGGTAGAGAGGTTGAGTTTTGCATCCCTCTCATTTCCCATTCTCCTTGAACCAAGTGCAGCGTGAATCCGCTTCAGACCTGGCGTTTCTGCGTAAAGTAGTTCGCTTGGGTCTGACGCTAGTTGCTGTTAGTTAATAACCAAACAGGAAAACCCAAATTCCAATCGATCCTAAGTGGGAATGGCCAGGATACTTCCGCTACGTGGCAGACACGGGAAGACCGAGATTGCAAACCCCGTAACATTCCATGGGAGTGCCAGGCGGAGTTTTCTAGACATCCTTTCCGATGGACTGCTAAGACGTGTCTTGGATGATTCTAGTGGACACGTTACAATTCTCCTCTTCTGGGCAATGCCATTTTCTTCATTTTCAGCCTCTTCTGGTGCTTGTTGATAGCAAGATTCCTCGGCTGTGCACCAAAAACATGGAGCCCCAAGAGGAACACCAAGGAAAAGGGAATTATCTTGCAAGAAAATCTATCTTGTAATATCAACAAGCTTTTATTTCATTCTTTTGATCATCAAAACAAAGAAAACAACAATTCTTCACGCAGCATCATAATAGATTTCTCCCACAGATTTGATAGAATCAACCATAATCTTCAACATCTTCATAAAATTCTTCAATAGAACAAAGAACACAAAGGAATAAACCATCTTTGAATGGAAATCAATCACATATTATTCATCTTCAATGTCTTCATAGTTCTCTCTCTCAACCTCCCACACACAATTACACTATTTTGATAGAATTGACTATCTCTGGCTCTCTCTCTCTCTATCCATCAATAACACATCATATCCTCACTAGAATGATCTCATAATAGCCCTCAATAATCCTTATTAGGTCGTGGATGCACCTCCCAAGAGGTATGTCTGATATGAAGAGTCACTAGAGCCACTACAGTGTATTTTCACAGCTCACTACTGTCACTGTCACTTAGTCTTCTCTTTAGTCTTCAACAGTTGTTTCTTCCACTTGTTTTAGCTCTTTTGAACTTAGATTCATCCTTTCCAAAGGTTCGAAAACTTTCCCAAACTCACACATACATTCTACAGAACACTTATAGAAGGTCTACAGAACAGTTACAGTACAGTTACAATTCAGAGATAGAGGCTCTACAGAAGGTCTACAAAGGGTTACAGAAGGTCATCAGAACCTCATAACTCATACTCAAACCATTCCATGCTATCAAAAACTATTCAATAAGCTTCCAAAATATCTCAATCTTGATAAATCATCAATCCATGCTTCATATAGAAGAAAATCAGAACAAAACAGAAGCTATACAGAACCAATCAGAACCTCAACATAGCCTATCAGAACATCACAGAGCTTCATATCTCAACTAAAAATCATCATGAACTTCCAAAAAATAATCAATATCATCCAAAACACTCTCAAATACTTCCTTTATCAACCATACATCACTCTAAATCCATCAAAAATCAATCATTAAGACCTCAAAAACAACAAAAATCAGTCAAAAATTTAGTCTTTTTTCACTCTCAATAGAGTGTCGCATCGATCGTAAGTCGTATAACATCTTCGGGTTGCATTCCATCTTGTTCGATAGTAGATCGTTGAAGAGTGGCCAATTGAGCTTGCAAAGTTTGACGTGCTCTTTGTTCCTCTTGAAGATGCATCATAATTAGGTCCAATTTTTGCTCCACTGTTTATTCCGGTAAATTACCTTTGGCCATAAAATCTTCCATATTTTGATCGGTCATCCTATAAAATTTCAAACAACCTCACACTCTTGAAATTTTGTTAGCGAGATGAGCGTATCTCAAAGTCGGGTTTATAAGACTTTTTTTTTTAAAATGGATTTTTTGCGATCTTTCTTCTTTTTACGGGTAGAAAATTTGATGAATGTCTTCTTCAATGAATACTGTGTCCGTATAGAGTGCGTATAGGAATTTTCTTACTGGAAATTATCTATATCTTAGCAGGGTGTGAATAGAGGCTTGCAGGGAGGTTGAAATTTAGTTCGGGATTGATTTGGGGAAGAGCTCAATGCAAATGCCCATTAGGAGAAAAATTTAAATGTAGAAGTCTTTAAGCTTTAAGCTTTAATAAGCTTAAAGAGCTTAAGATTTAAAAAAAAAACCTTGACTTTTTTGAAATCAACTAGATAGGATGGCAACACCTTTATGATGATGTCGACTGCAACGAGTTCATCCTCCCACCGTGGACACTGAGTTTTTAGAAGATTTTAGTTTTTTATAAAGTTTATTAAACTTTATAATCTCCAAACTAATGAAAATTGGCTTCTCTTCCTATCTGAGAAATACATCTTGATGAAGAAGCTTTGAAAGTGGTCTTTTCTCGCCAGAGAGTGGTCCTTCACGATCCAACAACACAGCAAGGGGTTCTTCATCGCCAAGAACACGTTGGTATTAACAGATCGTTGCGAGATTAACTGTAGAGCTCGTTCATTCCAAGAGCTTTGCCTTCGCGTGAGATGGTAAATGATTGGAAGCCCTTGATCTCAGCTTCGCTCTGAAACCACTAGTGCACAATTAGATGTAGGATGCATACATAACGAGCACCGGAAGATCCCCAAGAACAAAGAACTCTACTTTAAGCTTAAAAATCAAGAGAATAGACTTGCATGCCATGAGGCAAAAAGATCAATTGGATACAATCTCCCCCAATGCCTTGTGTGAGTGCTCCACAAGGCATGTATTTATAAATTTATTTATCTAAAAGCTCAAAAATAGCCCAATTTTACAAATAAGCATGCTTTAGCTTTTGTGTTTGCTTTTGTTCAAATAAAGAAAAAGTGGTTGGGCGACCTAAGAGTCCGGTTCTACCCAAATACAATGTTCAATAATGAAATATTTAAACCATGCATCCATGCGCATAAAAAATAATAAATATTTGTCAAGTGCTTCAATAAATAAGCACACCTAAATAAATATTAGCGCCATTCCTTTAATGATAAGACATGCGCCCATCAAAAATGATAATTTTTTCTAGGTAATTTGAATACATGCTATCTCCTAGTGCTTCCCAACACCAGTGCCGCCTGCTCTACACATTAACTGAAGCATTCACAATTGTTAGAAAATAATAATATTAAATTGAAAAAAGTGAATACCTGGTAGTCTTCAACTACAAAATAAATAAATAGGTTAGAACTTTGTCCTAACCTTAATTTAATATGAGTGCACTATAAACTCATAAACATCCATTAGTTTAAATATGTATTTTGCAGAATCACCCATTGTGGAGTCACCCATGTGCACATTAAATTAGCATAACGCTTGAAAAGGACAAGCATCCCCGTCAACTTATCGCACAAGGAATCCACCTTATGTACGAGCCCCTGCACGTAAATATAGGTTTATAGAATCCACTGAAAAACCTCACGGAATCCACCGTGGTCTCACACAATCCACCGTGGAATATGCCTCGTGGTATCACAAATATGGTTCATTGGTATGTAAGTAGTGTGGGAAAGGACTTAAATGTGTTTCCATATATCTTGTTGTTATTTGTTATTGCATGTCTAAAGATCATGAAACAAAAACTAGGTGCATTCTTCATTTCAATAATCACCATCATCCATATGAAGAGGGTGGAAATGGGTTGCATGTAGAAAGAGTTGTGAGATTGATCTCAAGAGCTAAATCTAATCAATCTAGTGCAACAAATTAGTTTACACCATATTGGAAAATATGGAAATTTTCCATAAGTTTAGGACACATGGTCAAATCTTTGGATTTGTCATAACTTGAACACTATAACTCCAAATCAAGTGCTCTATAGCTCAATAGATTCCATTTTTCAAGCATTTTCCAATGATAGGTCACATCATATGATTTTAAGAAACTTATGGGAATGTAATCTGGGTGCCACCTTTTTAGTATTTAAAAAATGGGAACTTAGAGATTCCTAGACTCACTAATATTTTGTTAATTGGAATCTCTTATATCAAGGGATGTGATATTTGAGACGTTGATTGGACACAATAGTGCATATGGTAATGATATTTATGAGGGAGAGTTGGTAGAGCTTTTGGAATATGCCACACCATTGTCAAACAACAAGACAATGGAAAAGTGCCTAGAGTATGCCAAGGGGACTACAACATATACATGCTATAACGATGTTTATAACGACGTTTTCTTTATATATGAAAAATATCCCCGTCATCGCTATTAGCGTCGCTAGAAAACCGTCGCTATTTGGCTCGCTATTTTCGTCACTAATTTCGTCGGTATTAGCGTCGCTGAAAATAACGACGGTTATAGAGGAATTTTCGACTCTAATACTGACGATTGCAGAATTATTTTGCAACGCTAATACCGACAGTTTGCATAAATTGTTTTTTTTGTGGTAGAGCTGCAGATGCAACCCTGCCATAGTTAGAGCCACACAGGGCTAAGAGATAATTCCTGCTGTCAAAGAAGTTAGACAATCGATCCCAAATAATGAAAAGACTTTGCAAACAAGTACTTTCATGACATTAATTAACACAAATGTGCACTGCATTGATAAAGAAAATAACAGAACTTAAATTGAGAAGTGCTACTGCGACAAAGCAACTATGTATACACATGTACATCAAAATGTGGTGAATAACATGGAGATGTGTATATGGAGTCATGCTACAACATAGAAGTCCAAATCATATACACTTAGCTATTGCATATGGAGGATAGAAGCCATACGGCCTTACATAATACAAGATGGGGAGTAATCCTATGTAGCCTAATCTGCTCTCTACGACCCATCCACATCAGACAAACTCCTTTGGCTGTAATGGCATATCGAAGGGAGCCTGCAATAGCAAATACATATATAATTGTGAGTACCAAATACAAACTAAATATAATGACAGATTTCTCAAATTAGGAATGATATTTATTACTACTTACCGGTCCTCCACGAGCATAGAGCTTCTTGATCAGAGCACTCAAGCCATGCTTCTCCCCGTATGTCACCTCTAGTGCAGTCGAGTCGCGATTCGTAAAACCTTGCTGTGGCACACAAACATTGAAAAACAACGTACTTGAGATTCATGTTTGAAATACATACATCAACATGGATGTCATTAAATTAGAGTACTCTACCCTATTAATACTTACGAAATCTGCCAGGAATGTTGCGTGGCTGCCGCTACCAAGGTGATGTATCAATCCTGCATCCAAGCGCACCTTTGCTACGTCCTTCTGCTGCTTCCATTTGTCTGGAGTGGATGTCGCCTCATCTTGGAGATTACTCCAGTCCTTTATATCCAGCCACTCCGGCTTCGATTTGTCTTGCTTGACTGCTTCCGTGCATCAGACTGCCTATGCGATTGATAGTCATGCACACGCGTCATCATCCACCTTCTCGAAAATCTATCATTGCTAGAGGGCTGAGGGAACTCTCGATACAATGTATCGATTATGTACTCCTTGCTGGCATCTGGGATCTGCTTCCACTTGTCTGTAATGTTGTGCCAAAATACTTGTTGGCACAACTCATGCATCCTAGAGATGACAACTTTTCCCTCATCATTCATGTATAAATGGCCACTAGCCTTATCTATGAGATACCAGTAACCTGCAAGATTTTGCAAATGGGTACTTTCATGACATTAATACAAATGCGTCAAATACAACTTGAATTGATTAGTGCTACTATGAAAAAGGATGCAAAAATATAAACCTAGAGGAGTGGGTTTCGTGTACTTCTTGTCAGCCCTAGGAGTGATCGGTGGGGTGCGTGAAGGAGTGGGAGTAGTAGACGTCTGCCTTCCACCGCCAGTGAAAGACGGTGTCGACTCCCTAGTGGCAGTGCGAGTGTGAGAGAATGCATCTGTATCCCCACAACAGGAGCTACCTCCTCCTCGACTATATGACTCTGAAGCAAAGCGAGACATGCGACTGTGTCTACTGGAGACCAAAGCATCGAACCATCCATAGTCTGTCGATCGTGCTGAGGTGGAATGGGAAAGTTGTGCATCGGCTCTATCTCTGACCTGTGCTAGGTGCTCCGGTGAGAAACGCACTAGCATCACGTCAATGTTGTCATCTGTAAAATCGCGACTCATCCTGCCGTCCATGCCGAAATCCTAAACCTGCACATACAAGGAAAAATAATAATAATAGATAATGAAATGCAAGACATAATAAAACTAAGACTTAATTTGTAAGAATTCATTTTAAAATAATAAAAAAATAGATAATACAAAACACCATACTCCAAAAACATACAAACTGTCCTAACCGATTTGCAAAAAGTGGCATTGCTGTAGTGGGAGGATTGTTTTGATCGAGTCACTTTTGTTTAGGGTTTCACAATCTCATCTTGACATAGCTCAGTATACACCAGGAGATCTATACAAAATTCTCCACAAAATGAGGGCTTTGCTTCAGTTTAAAAAACCCATCCTCTATCTCCTCTATCTCCATAGGTGAGATGTCTTGGTCCTCCAGGCGGTTCATCCTAGTTTCTTGTAGGCCTTCTGTCATTGCCGCTATTAAAGGTGTGTCTTCTACGATCAGTACGGGGGTTCTGGCAAACACTGGGATACTCCTAGATGTCATGGAAATGACATACCACCATTGAGGTTGTTGCGGATTAGGGAAAAAGACAACTTGATCCATATTACGATTAGTATAAAAGTCCACTTTGAGATTGCTAAAGTACATCAAGTATTAGGGACTCTTACCTGCTCACAATGATTTGGCAAAACAAATGTATCACTCAAATCGGTCCACTTCTTCGTTGATTCAATCTCAACAAAGCCACTTGGCCCTCGCCGAACAGTTGCACCTACTCCTTCGAGAGTAACCTTGAACCATTGCACATCAAATATGGTCACGGAGAAACTTCAATAGTCCAGTGCAAGGATACTCTGTAAACATCCGAAATACTCCATCTCTGCAACTACTCGGTTTGGATTTGTGGCACGTCGTCAGCTTTCCTACTCAAACATTGCCATCACTCCACAGTCCATTGCCGAGCGTAACTTGTCGATGTGCTCTACTCTGAAATGTTGTCCACGTGACCATGCTGCACTATGGACCTTATACTGGGAGAAGAACAAGTATATTAGTTGCGATTTGTAGTATAGATTGTAATTTCTTAGGATTGCATACCTTGGGATTGCATCCATACCTTGGGATTGCATCCACGTGAGAAGTCCCACTCTTCTTCAATAACTGTTTCTCCATCTTGAGATGCTTTGGTTAGGGCCTTATGTAGCCATCTAGTGGACATGAGTAGAGGCATCTCCTCTAAGCCCTTCAGATATCGAATGGGCCGTTGCCGCATACTCCGTCGAAAGTCAGATCTTGCAGACTCTCACTCAGCTCGAGCATCCTCATATCGTTGTAGCCACTTCTCCATCGTAGCACTATGCAGCATACAAAATCTGTTCACCTTGGACTCCATAGATGCGTCCATCTCGTTCTCTATTCCATTTCCCACTAGGACATCTCCTTTTAGACGATCATCCTCCTTAAGTGACCATATCAATCCTTTGTCCTGGTCCACAATGGACAACTCAGAAATGTACACCAAGGCCTCTGACACTAACCAACCTTCAGCCATGCTACCCTCGAGACGAGCTCCTTGTCGCACAAATCCCTTTAAGGTCTTCATGAACCGTTCATGGAAAAACACCCGTCCACTATGGACTGGACCTGCAACTTGCAATTCATCTACAATATGCACTAGAAGATGGGTTTGTATCGTGAGCATGCTAGTGGGAAGATACTTCTCCAAAAGACAAGCAGTCTCTACTGCCATGCATTTCGTGGATTCAAATGATGATGTGTATCTCTTTTTGGGAGACAAACTGAACCAACTCGGACAATTTGTAAATGGTTGTTCGTACCTTCGATGTCAGAGGCAGTACACAATGATAGAAAAAGCTGTTGAACTTTTTTAATGTCTCAAATTGTCACAAAATCTATGTACATGTTGATGTGACGGTTCATTCTCATGGGCTTTATTATCTAGATTTTTTTTTGAGAAGTTAACTTTCACATTTAATGCTAATTAGTGAGCTTCTTGAATCACAAGTATCATAATCTCCTATTTGTAGGTAAACCATCTTCCATTATAACGAGAGGAAGTACATGTTTATTATCAATAATCCATATCTCTCTATGGTTAAATTTGTGATTTATGTTGATGACCTTTCAAATTTGAACTAGTTTAGTCCAAGCACAAGGGAAATTGAACCCCTAGGTAGATATGGAGGCTAGCAAAAGATTGATAGGCTTCCCCTCCATCATCCCCATAACTAGTAAGAATTTTGAGAAAGACAAATTATGTCAACAAAAAGGAAAATGAAAATTACCTTTTTAATATGCTTTGCCTCTTTACACACAATAATATTCACTCTTCTAGGGAAAGGTTGATTATAAGGGGCATCTTGTCATTTTTAGACCTTACTTTTAGACTTGGGTAAGTTACTCATGAATATATATGTGCATCACATGGGTTCAAAATAAGGTATTTTTAAAATACAATTTTTATATATTTTTTACATACAAAAGGGTGTAGTATAAATGTGTTATTTATTGATTGAATAAAAAAGGGTTATGTTTTATTTGGGAAAAATTCACAGTTAAGGATATTTATGAATAACCCTTGAATGCACGTGATGTATAAGATATATATATAGTAACTTCCCCAAGCTTTTAGAGCTACTTATGTGTTAGATCCATTTGTTCTTTGAATAATATTTACATGGATTGGAGATTGTGCCTACTCCTAATCAAGTTCAATGTCTATCTATAGTAAATGATTGACATCACTACTCATTTCTTCTTTCTAGTCTTGTGCATTATTCAATATTTGTGGAATTCCATGTTGATTATTCTACTAATACATAAAATAAAGGTCTTGATTACTCTAGTTGTATATGAGCCTCCAATTCATGCGTGGCTTACAGTGTTGTATAACCCATTGCATCAAAGATTCAATATCCATGAGGATTCACATGTACAATTTTCCGCCATATATTTTCATCATGAATAGGTTTGTAGAAGAATTCTTTTTCTAGTTATGCATTGGTAAAAGAAGGACTCTTTGGTTATTAGTCGCTTTGAGGAGTCAATTGATCAAAATGTGTTTAAGTCTCTCCTCATCATGGCTCAAGGTCCTCCATACTTTGCACAAAACTAATCAACCTCCAAAACAATCTAATAATGTTTTTATAGTAAATTTTTTGAGAGAGTTCTATAGGCTTGCTCTATAACATGGTAGTTCTTAAAGGAACCCTTTTTGGGTGAATTTTATAGGCACATTACTTCATAACATGGTCTAACTTCATACATAGTTTGTAGTTCTCCCACATATCCTAGTTTATCCTCGATCAAAATTGTATCATGAGTACTTGCAGGAGAAAGCTATTGAGATGTTGCAACAATGTAGGAGCCTTGGGTAACATGGAAATCATCAATTCTTTTCATGTGGAGATGTTGGCTATATGCCCACATACGCATCAGTATGTGTGCTTAAAACAACATGAAAGAGCATGGTTAATGTAGATATCCATGTGCCCGCCAGTTGAGTTAACATAAAAGAAGCATATGCCAAGTTTAACTTACTTGTCATACCCAACATTGAACTCAAATTCTTTAAAATTTACTTATTGCCTTTTAGCTTGGGCTCTTCTCAATTGCTCTCAAATCTAAACCAAAGGCATTTTGTGCATCTATCTTATCTATCCTTCATCTTAGTTATGTTGTTAATTTTGACTTCTTGCCTATTAAATCCTTTGTCTTCTTTCTCAATTGATGCATTCTCCTTAAGCTATCCTTTCACTTTGCTTGCTTGGCCCATTCACTCACCTCCTTTGGACCTAGCAAGGTATGTTTCAATCTGTAAATAACTCCTTTATATTATACCCTTATATATGTAAAGCATGTATAAAAATAGTATTTTAAAAATAAATTATTTTTAACCCACATGATGCACACATATGTTCATGGTGCACAAATCAGATGCCGTAAGCGCGCGTAGTGAGCACCAGAAGGTCCCCAAGAACAAAAGAACTCTACTTTTTGCACAAAACTCAATGTAGAAAGCATGCACGATATGAACAAGAGACCAATTGGGTGCAATCTCCCCCCATGCCTTGTGCGAGCACTCCACAAAGCATGTATTTTATGTATTAATCATCTTCAAGCTCAAATAATAGCCCAAATTACAAAATAGAATGCTTTTGGCTTTTGAGTTTGCTTTAGTGCCAAGTAGAAATAAAGCTAATGGGCGGGCGCCCAAGAAGTCAGGCATACCCAATACAATGTCCAAATACAAATATCATAATCGTGCGCCCATGCGCATACAAGAATAATAAATAAATATCCAACGCCTTAATAAATAGGCGCGACAAAATATAGGCGCCATGCCTAAGGTATGCACCCATCAAAATATAGATGATAACTCAAATACACGCTATCCTCCAATGCTTTCCATCGCCACTGCTGCTATCTCTACACATCAACGGAAGCATTCACAATTGTTAGTAAAATAATACAATTAAACCAACAAAAGTGAATACCTAGCAGTTTTTAGCTACATAAATAAATCAATTGGTTAGAAATCAATCCTAACCTTACTTTATTATGAGTGCGCACTCTAAACTCATAAATGTTTATTAATTTAATATGTATTTTGCAGAATCACCCGCTATGGAATCACCCACATACACACTAAATTAACGAAACGCTCGAAAAGGATAGGCGTCCCCATTGACTTCTCGCACAAAGAATCCACTTTGTGTATGAGCCCTGATAATAAAAGTTTACAGAATCCATCGTAAAACCTCATGGAATCCATCGTGGCATGGAATCCACTGTGTAATATGCCTCCTGGCATCATACCCCCGAGGTGGGATAGCAGTTGTCCTCAATTGCTATTAGCTCAATGTGGAGCTAATAGAGTGGGGAAAGCATTTAAGTCTCTAGCGTGCATCCATTGGGCCTCTTCAACATGATGGTTTTTAAACTTGACCAAATATCTAGAATATCTACAGCTAGTTCTAGTGGTCATAAAGTCAGTATCTATAATAGCTTCAAGCTCAATGATATTAGTCTCTTCATCTAACAAAGGTGGGTTTTCATAAATAGGGTGTACAGGTAATTGGCCTCTAAAGGGTCGTAATAAACTAATATGAAAGGTGTTGTGAATTTTCCAATGTGGTGGTAGTTCTAAGTTAAATGCATTATCATTGATTTTGTGAATGATCTTAAATGGTCCATAGAATCTAGGTGCTAATTTCACAACTAGGTGTTTATCTACACTTTGTAATCTACATTTCTCTATTCTTAACCAAACATAGTCATCAACTTTAAAATTCATGGCCTGTCTTTTCTTATTTGCTTGCTTTGTATATGATTGCTGGGCTTTGGCAATCATATCTTTAACTTCATCAAAAATAGTAGCGTGCATGCTAGCAATAACATCAGCACTCTGAATTTTATTTGATAAAGATACAATAGGTGTAGGCAATCCATAACCATAAATAACTTCAAACGGTGCTTTCTTTGTAGCTGTGTGTGGTGTATTGTTATATGCAAACTGAAGTAAATGTAGGTGTGTATTCCATATATGTGGTTTAGAAATAATGTAAGCACGTAAAAGATCTAAAATAGTACTGTTAGTAGCTTCTGTTTGACAATTGATTTTAGGATGAAGTGCAGATGAAAAATCAATCTTTGTTCCTAAGTTAGCAAACAAAGTAATCCAAAAGTTATTACAAAATCTAGAATCACAATCAGAAATAATAACTTTTGGTAAACCATGATTAGTAAAAATAATTTTAAAAAACAACTGAGCTGCCTGAGATGTTGTTAAAGTTTTCTTGCATGGAATGAAATATGCTTGTTTGCTAAACTTGTCTACAACAATCCAAATCATATCATGGTTAGCTTTAGTGCTAGGTAAACTAGTAATAAAATCCATAGAAATCTGTTCCAATGGTCTTGATGGAATAGATAAAGGCATTAGTAAACCATATTGTTTACCATGATGTCTCTTAACTGTTTGACAAACTAAACATTTAGAAACAAAGTTAGATACATCAGTGTCCATATGTGGCCAATAAAAATCTTCAATTAATGTACGCAAAGTAGATATAATACCTCTATGACCTTGTTATGGAGGATGATGAATCCCATTCAAAACAAAAGATCTAAATGGAACTGTAACACATAATCTCTTTTCATAAAACATGAATCCATCATTGTAAGATAGTGAATCAATAGGAATCCAATTATTTGCATTTAATTTATTTCAATCAGCTTGAAAAGTAATATCCTGATGATAAGTATCTTTCATAGGAATAAGAGAATCAAATGATATGACAAAGATATTATGAATGGTCGGTCTTCTACTTAAACTCGCACGACGGCGAGGGCAGCACGGTCCTCATGGATTATCGACTCGTGCCGGTGATGGATTATCGACTCGTGCCGGTCCTCATGGAGGGTAGCCGCAGGATGCAGTCACTTATTGGACTTCTGATCACCCCGGTCATGTTTCATCGCGCTGCCTTGAAAGAGAGCAGTAAATCAGAGACAATGCTGACCAAAGGTGCACAGAGTGCAGAATCACCCATCTTTTCGTAGATTGCCCAAGGTGAAAGCCATCCTCTAGCTCAGCCAATGTGTCATCTGTCCCATTGGGGCTATTTAGTGTCAAAAACCTCGATGGGGAGGCCACGCCTATCCCATTGTGGATCATGACCTGAGCCCAAACGAAGCCGACATCTCTGTGCCAGGACCTAGCAACATTGATGCAACCTTGATAAGGGAAGAAAAGCCACAGGCGGAAAAAGAAGAGATCGTAAGCTAAAGTCGCACTAAAAACTGAGAGTGCTATGACTCTGCCTGTGGGAAAGAAGGTTTCAGACATAGAGGCAGAGACTTCAGCCCCTAAGACGACCGAAAAGAGAAGCGCTAAGGTAGGGGAATACCTACATCCAAAGCGACAGTTAGAGGCCATAGAAAAGGTGAAGGAATGGGTGAAGGAGGCTCAACAACACCTCAAAGATGTTGAGCCCATCGTAGAGGACGAGATTGATGACCTCTCCATTGTAAGCACGCCGATATCACCACCTCAACCTAAGTCGGCAGAGGAAACCGCGCCACAAGCTGTGCTGCGGAGACCAAGCCTAGATGCGACAGAGCCACAGATCAGCCGTGGCCATTGGCCCGGACAGTCTAGGGTAGGGGAAGGACAAGTATCTAACGATCTCCTGACCACGCTAGTGACCACCCCTGTAACACTTAGCCTAGGAGATCTGCTTAAGCAGCATCCTACCCTATAGAAAGACCTTAAGTAGTGAGTCGAAGGATCACAAGAGCAGGTCACGGCGGCACACCCTCAAGACCAGGATGCAAAAACCCAATTGCCAAGTTTGACACTGCACTCCATGCCTAAATCCTTGCACGTCAACGCCTTTTGGGAAGGCTCTAAGATGCATGTGGTCCTGCCTGTCCTAGCCCTGGGTGACACAACAAGAAAGGGAATTGTAAACATAGGAGCTGGGGTTAGTGTGCTTAACCTCGATGGGGAGGCCATGCCTATCCCATTGTGGATCATGACGTGAGCCCAAACGAAGCCGACATCTCTGTGCCAGGACCTAGCAACATTGATGCAACCTTGATAAGGGAAGAAAAGCCACAGGCGGAAAAAGAAGAGATCGTAAGCTAAAGTCGCACTAAAAACTGAGAGTGCTATGACTCTGCCTGTGGGAAAGAAGGTTTCAGACACAGAGGCAGAGACTTCAGCCCCTAAGACGACCGAAAAGAGAAGCGCTAAGGTAGGGGAATACCTACATCCAAAGCGACAGTTAGAGGCCATAGAAAAGGTGAAGGAATGGGTGAAGGAGGCTCAACAACACCTCAAAGATGTTGAGCCCATCGTAGAGGACGAGATTGATGACCTCTCCATTGTAAGCACGCCGATATCACCACCTCAACCTAAGTCGGCAGAGGAAACTGCGCCACAAGCAGTGCTGCGGAGACCAAGCCTAGATGCGACAGAGCCACAGATCAGCCGTGGCCATTGGCCCGGACAGTCTAGGGTAGGGGAAGGACAAGTATCTAACGATCTCCTGACCACGCTAGTGACCACCCCTGTAACACTTAGCCTAGGAGATCTGCTTAAGCAGCATCCTACCCTATAGAAAGACCTTAAGTAGTGAGTCGAAGGATCACAAGAGCAGGTCACGGCGGCACACCCTCAAGACCAGGATGCAAAAACCCAATTGCCAAGTTTGACACTGCACTCCATGCCTAAATCCTTGCACGTCAACGCCTTTTGGGAAGGCTCTAAGATGCATGTGGTCCTGCCTGTCCTAGCCCTGGGTGACACAACAAGAAAGGGAATTGTAAACATAGGAGCTGGGGTTAGTGTGCTTAGCCACGTAGTGCTTCAGACTTGGGGAAACTCGCCTGTCAAAGCTACTAGGTTTAATGTCACGCTAGCAAATGGTATGAGAGTGAAGCCATTTGGGGTACTGAAGAATTGGCCAGTGAAGATCGCAAGTTTCCAGTTCTTTGTCGACTTTTATAGTCATGAAGGGAGTGGACTACGATGTTCTATTAGCTTGGATGCGCAACGCTAGAGTCATCAAAGATTGGGGTAATGGCTTGATCTTCCTTGGCAATAGAATGGTTGTTGTAAGAATAGAGATGGACACTTGGAAGACCTCACCAGTCGACCTAGACGCCATCTCTGCTATGCTCAAGGGGAACGCTCAGGTCAAGAAGCCCTATGGGCCCTTGACCAAGTATATCCCATGCCTAGAGGATGAGCGGGATTGGATGCACGTTCTCGTTACAATCGACTTGCCATTCTCAGACCATGAGGCGTACGAGAAAGCCATCAAAATGATCGACAAGACCAACGAAGCACTCTCTACACCAGTCTGCATGATGGCAGCAAGCCGCTGGGGAAAACCTAAGCCTGTCACCTTCCACATACCTTCCAACAAAAGGGAACTCCAAGGGATACTGGAATACCTAATGAACCAGCTAGCTCGCAACCCAGCTGCAAATTTCAAACCACTCCAGGATCTCTTAGAGGATTCCAAGTGGCAATGGACCAAGGTGCACGATTTAAACCTCATGTATAACTGGGCCCTGGTTCCTGACCAACAACAGGAGGCATACCAAGCCCTAGGAGACGACGAGCAGTCAGATAACAAAGATTCGAGTGATGAATACGAAGACTACCAATACTTTAGTGATGAGAGTGAGGGTGAAGTAGATACCATAGAATACGACATTGAAAGACGAGAAATTAAGCAGATACGAGTAGACGCCAAGCCGCAGAAAAGGCAGGCCCTTAGAGTAGAGTGAGGAGTCATGCGCATGGAATGTGATCGCGCTTGGTTGGAATGCATAGGAGCCATAGACCTTGAGCAAGCAGGCCTAGCCCAGCCACGAACGACATCAATACTTAGGACCGAATCGCCATCTGAATTGCGGCCACCAGGGGAGACCACCTCTTCTAGCAAAGATGGAGGGTTTGACTTTGAATTAGAGTTACTTCTGATAGTGATCCAGAGATCCTTACGCCGTCCATGACTAGATGCACCAAGGGGAACCTACCCGTCCACCTGAGGCGCAGACGGTTAAGGCAAGAAAAGGCAAAGCAACCCAGGGATACACGATTAGAGCAACAGTGAAAGCCGCAAGACCTCCCTAAACACTTCACGAAATTCAAAAAAGGGGATAGGGTAGTAGTTCTGTTGGGTGCCAAACATCAAGGGAAGACGAGCAAACCAATCGAAGGACCAGCCAAGGTCAAGGAGGTAGACCTAGCCCAGGAAGGGAAAACACCCTCACCAGTGTTCATTACCGATGACTTGACTGGTAAAGAAGAAGAGAGTCTTGTCGCTCTCTTGCGAGAGTATATAGATGTGTTCACCTGGTCCTTAGAGGAGCTACAGGGGGTAGATCCAAGTGTTGTGACTCACAACATACCCATGACGTCAGACGCGATGCTGGTCAAGCAGCGACCGTACCCTATGAATCCAAAACACGCTCATGCTGTCAAAGAGAAAATTGACAAGCTGATGAGAGCTGGATCCATTTACAAAATTGAGCACACAGACTGGGTATCACCCATAGTCATTGTGATGAAGAAGAACAAAAAAATCCGTGTGTGCGTCAATTACAAGAAGGTGAACGTTGCTACGAAAAGAGACAACTATCCATTGCCGTACACCAAGCACATGCTCGAGAGGGTGGAAGGCAAGGAAGCCTACAGTTTTCTTGACGGCTTCTCAGGGTACAATCAGGTGCAAGTGCATCCTGCGGACCAAGCAAAAAACCGCCTTTGCCATTGAGTGGGGCGTCTTTGCATACATAGTCATGCCCTTCAGGTTCACCAATGCCCCTGCCACTTTTCAATGTCTCATGTGCACTATCTTTAAGGACATGCTTCGCAAGGAGTTAGAGGTCTTTGTCGACAACCTGTGTGTCCATTCGACCTGGATCGAACACTTAGACAAACTCTGCGCAGTCTTTGAACGGTGTTGCTTATATCGTCTCTCCTTGAACCCCTTGAAGTGTCAGTTTTGGGTAAAGCACGGATGCATCTTAGGACACCTGGTGTCGAAGAACGGCATTGCCACTGACTTCTCGAAGGTCAAGGTTATTGTTGACCTTCCACCCCCAATTAATTACAAGTGAGTTCAATGCTTCTTAGGCCATATAGGATACTATCGACGGTTTGTACTGAACTACGTGCTGATCTCCAGACCATTGTACAAGCTGTTGATTGTCTTCGAGTGGACCGAGGCATGCGAAGGAGCGTACGAAGAATTGAAAAAGGCTCTAACAACAGCACCAATTCTACGAGCCCCAGATTTGACCATTACCTTTCACGTGCACATTGATGCTTTTAAGTTTTCCGTGGGGGCAGTGTTTTGCCAACATGGTGAGCACAATTTAGATTATCCAATGAGCTTTGCTAGCAGACAACTCACTGAGATGGAGATGAACTACTCGACAACAAAAAGGGAGGGATTAGCAATGGTGTTCGTTGTGAAGAAATTCTAGCATTATCTATTGGCCACTCCCTTCATTTTTTTTGGACCATCAAGCCCTACTCTATTTAGTAAACAAACCTTGTTCTACAAGGCGCATAGCTCGATGGCTCCACCTAGTTCTAGAGTTCGACTTCTCCGTGGTAGTATGAAAGGGAAAGCAGCATTACATGGATGATCACATGTCACACATCCCCATGGGAGAAGCTGCTGGACAAGGCATCATTGACAAGTTACCCGACGCCCACCTATTCCACCAGTCTAATGAGAGATAATTATTTAAGGCTGATTTAATGCTGATTTAATGCCATATTGGGCAGACGACATAGTCCAAGTGCTCGAGCATGGACCACCCACGCGACCAATAGAAAAAGCCTGACTTAGGCACTTGATCCTGAAGATTCATCCCTACCAGCTAATTGCAGGCTAACTCTATAGGCTAGGGCAAGATGGATTACTGCGTAGATGCATGTGTGAGCATGAGATGCACGATGTGCTCTCAGAGGTGCACAACGGCATCGTGAGAGGACACTTTAGTGGAGACACTATAGCACGGAAGGTACTGCAGTCTCAACTAAGATGGCCCACACTTTTTCGCGACGCCAAGCGATTCGTCAAGCATTGTGATGAGTGCCAATAGACAAAAGTCCCGATTTGTAAGGATAAAATGGAGCTGACCCCAATTATTGCTCACCAACCCTTCGAAAAATGGGGAATCAACTTCATAGGGCCCATCAGTCCTATGGTGCAATACTCACAAGCCGAGTACATCGTTGTGGCCACGGATTACCTCACAAAACGGGGAGAGGCAAGAGCCACACAAAAAAACGATGCTAGGACGACTTCCAAGTTCTTATGGGAGCAAGTGATCTCACGCTTCGGCTGCCCCATTGAACTAGTTAGCGACCAAGGCACACACTTCATCAATGAAGTGATAGCACATCTCCTATCCACCTTTCTCATTATCCATCGCAAATCCTCACCATACTACCCTCAAGCGAATGGCCAGGCAGAATCAACTAACAAGATTCTCATCAATGTCCTGACTAAAGTAGTCTCAGCCTCACGCAACGACTAGGACAACAAGCTGATGTCAGCATTGTGGGCCTACCGTACGGCATATAAAACGGCTGTCGGGCCAAACCCCCTTTAGGCTGACCTATGGAATAGAGGAAATTGTGCCATTAGAATTCTTCATTCCTAGCCTGAGAATAGCACTTCAAGAATGATGGGAAGGGAAGGAGGCATGGACGCAACGCCTGGTCAAGCTTGAACGCCTAGCTATCAGAGACTCGTCTTCTAGCCACGCACGTGCTTAACTGTGAGAAAGCCCAAAGCAAGATCTGGTTTGGCAAGCATGTCAAGCAACGGAGTTTCAACAGGGTGACTTAGTGCTCCTTTACTCAGTTAAAGGGCATAAGTAAAAAATGAAATTCAGAGGTCTCGGACCCTTCAAGGTTCGTGCAATCAGCCAAATCTGCAATGTCAAGATTGAGACACTAGACGGTGAGGAAATAGGCTTCTTCAATGGCACTCGTGTCAAGAAGTACTTCCCTCCCACGCACCCTTTGCATGAGCCACCATTGTTAGAACCGCCAGTCAAAGTACGAGTAGCTACAATCACTAAAATCAAGGAAGATGATGAGGAAGTCGTACAACCCGCTTACCTTCGTGTCACAGTCACTGCCAAGTAAACATGTGCTTTCAACGCCTTGATCGATGAGGGAGCCAACTTCAATGTCTTAACCCACAATCATTGGATCCAACTTGGCAAACTACTACTTCAACCCACAACTGCCAAGTTAAACCCATATGGGGCTCAATCGTATGCACTTTTTGGCAAGTGCAAAGTCGTCGTTTCTATCGAGTCTGAGACTGTTCCAATACTTTTTTACGTGTTGCCAAGTGCTACAGACGCAGGCATGGAGTCACTGTTGGGGCGAACCTTCAATAAGTAGACTCACTACAATGTTGATTATGAATCGTAGTGCATCCACCTGACAATCGACAACGTGTGCATTGTCACAGCTTTCAGCAAGGGCTGCGCGACACCATCACCGTTCGCAGAGCCACCGGTAGAAACATCCGTAGGGAAGACTAAGGAAGGGGGTAGTGTGTGGCTGCCACTCCCGGACTTCCATAAACCGCAGGCCGCAGCGACCAAAAAAAAGGCCCAATAGCCTTACTTCCAATTGGTGCCTAAACAGCCGCAACAACCGCCTAGGGGTCGACACGCCTATCCTCATAAGACCCATAACTCTAAACCTAGGAGACCAAGACACAATCACAAGAATCGCCACGTGATCAAGCAAAGATGGGTCCCTAAAGACCTCTTGCATGCACAAGGCTACTACGAGGGAAATACTTGGCTATGGATCCCAAAGGTCCCCATGGCCAAAGGCACTATTCATACGCCACCCTCAAGCTTGATCAACTCACTTCCCCCAATGCCTCAAAACCATAGGCCGTAGTGCTCTCCAGAGCCCCAGCCATCCGGCTCATCTACGCTTCGACCCAAGAGAATCGCACACACCTATCAGCCCAAGCAACAACCACTGTCACAGGAGGCATCACCCGACCAAGTCAAGCCGATTCCCCATGGTAAAGCTGACTGCAGCAGCCCATCCGTTGTGGCTGACCCTAATCCACCCATATTCGAAATAGCCCAACTGCAGGCTCAAGGACACTCCCAACCGCAACTATGTATTGTTGAGGCCTCTAGTTCTAGCAAACCTTGACCGCTCGTCGGCCTTACGCCCTCCTATGAACGAATATTCTTTCTAGTGCTAGTTGTTGACCTTGTTGAGCACACCGGGGATGACGTGGTGGAGTGCATTAAATGACTCGATGCCACCTTCGTGTTGCTAGTCCTCAGCTATAACCGCTTGGACTTGGGTCTATTAGAAGAACCATTTGCAATGGAAGTATGCAATATGCCTTGCTCTTGGGAGACTTTTAAATTCGCATTTACAAAAGCTTCTCGCTCTGTTGCTGAGTTGCTCAGCAGCGAGATCTCCAAAGAGAAATCCATTAAACAACGTCTCATCACATCCTACGATCAGTGAACCACCTCTGCTATCATTGATCAAGAAATCACCGAGTTATCCAAGCTCGTTGACACAAACTCCATGTTTTTGAAGCGTTGGTACACTCAGGCTGCAATGGGAAGTTGAGGGGTGCCGCATAATGACCAACGCTGAGCAGCACCGTGCAATCAAAAGAGTAGAGTACGACCCCACCTACGTAGCACGAAGCTCGTATCGAGTATTAACCACCCTTCGTGGCCAACCCATGGAAGAGCACATCAAGGGGCATCCCTACCTTGACCGCCTCTTAACAGAGGAAGAGATCCACATTGCAAGTTGGGTCAATTCTAGCGATCTCCTAACCGATGTTCTGACATACATCACGCACGTCGGTATCCGCCTATTTGAATTAGACAGGAAAGCTCAGCTAGAGTATAACCCCAACTTCTATACTTGGCTTCTACACAAATAGACCGACGCCCTTTATGCTGAACGCCCTTGTCCTCTCAACCTCCAATCCTGGGATGGATTCTTCTCGTTCCAAAGCGAGAGGGGGTAAGGTGGAATTTAAAGAAGTAAACCAAGTATGGAATGTCAATAAAATTTGAAATTCAATGGTAAAAGTTTGAAAAGAAAAGTTAAGGCTACACTCAATAAAATCTGCTACGCTTTTCTTCTTTCAACAAGTTATTTGCCAAAAAGCACTAATAGTGGAAACGATTAAACTTGCAGGTAGTGATCATGGCAAGCTAGGACAAAGCGGGCAAGCTCCCCTTCTCAGAGGAGGAGCAAGCGAAGTACGGCCTCATGGTGGAGACGAGAGCCTTCAACTAGTTGAAGTTTTGTCACATCTTCAACCTTGAAGACATGGCCATCGAAGAGCCGGCAGTGCACCAAATCATAGATCATCAGTGCCATCTGCAGAAATACCTTGACGTAGTGGGCCAAAGGGTGGACTACACCCAGTGCATGGACTTCTTGCGCACATTTAACAGAAACAGAGGCACCATCACGGTGCGCGGGAATGAAGCCACCAGGAAATTACAAATCGAGCTGACCTCGGAGTTGGTGGAAAGGGCACTAGGGCCACCGAATAAGGTGAAAAGAAAGCAGAAGAGGGACGTCTATGCCATGTTGGGAATGGACAAGATGAAGGTCCATACGAATGATGGGATTAGCTTGGCAGACATCCCAAACCCAGAAATCCAGCTGCAAGAAAAAATGGTGCACGCTTTGTTCTCAAGCCAGAGGTATGAGCCGGATCAATATACCTCTGCTCGATAGCATTGCGGCACAATCGCTGGACAAGGTGAACCTTAATGGGTTTGTGAGGAGAACCATAGAGGCTTTGGCTAAGTCCCTGGCAATAGGAGGAAGACCCGCTGGAGGAGAATCCCCATCGTCCCGATCAACCCGCAAGGCATCATCCTCCGAATCCGCAACCATAGGGTTTGGAGGCGTCCTTACGGCCATAATCTAAGAAGAACTAGGGCGAGGACGGAAAGAAGAAGAAAAGAAGGAAGTGACAAGTCATCGTCACAATCCCCACCTCACATAGAATAGCAGCGTAGGTCTTCAGATGAAACAGAGACTAACGAAGACGAAAAGGGAGAGTCCTAGGGTAGCCCACAGAGGCACGTAGAACAACAAACAAAAGCCCTGCATGGAAAGAGGAAAGAGGAGTGCAAGAAAAAAGAAAAGGAAGATCTGGAGAGGGCTCGAAGGGAGTCCCGGTCAGGGATGAGGAGGAGAGAAAAAAGAAGATTGAAGAGGAGCTGAGAAGGAAGGAAGAGGAAGAAATAGCACTGGCCACCCGTCACTCCATTGAGGAGCAATAGAAAAGGGACGAGGAAGGTGCAAAGAGCCCACACCAAACAGAGGCACCTGATTCCAGTACTAGTGTGCCAAAAATCACACCCCCACCCCCGGTAGAGGGAAAAGGAAAAGAACCGATGATGCCAACTCCCCCCCTCTTCATACCTTCAACGCCAGCCACTCTTATCATGACAACACCCACTGCCACCGCCACCCAAGGACCCACCCCAAAAGTCGATGATAGCAACATGGTCACTTGGCTGCAATTCTTGGTGGAATGGGAGTTGGCAAGGGAAGAGGGCGTGGACACCCAAGTTTCAGGAGTTAAAAGGGCAGCCACAACTGATATAGAGCCAAGACCGGAGCTAAAGAGGCAGAAAACAGAAACCGTTGTCACCACCGCTACCATGTCTCATCCCCCACCTCCAGCAGGCCAATACGAGGAATATGTTAAGGAGCTGTTCTCGCAGCTAGAAAGGGATGAGGAAGAAAGGAGAATAGCCGTGGAGGAGCTGGCAACAGAACAAGAGTCACGAGCCGCTCTCCAGCTAGAGAAAACAAAGCAGATAACAGGATACCAAAGGGAGATTGGTACGCTCAGGGAGGAAGCGAGCAATAAGTATGCAGAGGAATCAAAATCCGTGAAGGAACGTGACGCTACTTGGGAAGGAAGGAGAAAAATCTTGATGGAGTGCCTCAATGGAGAAAGGGAGACCAATGGTCACCTGCGGCGCAAGAATGACTAGCTCTCTATAGTCAACCTGGAAGCACAAAACCAGCTTGACAAGATCAAACAGGAGGCTGCAGAGCTAGACCAGTTAAGAGGAGAGCAGGTGCAAAATATGCAGGCGAAGCTGGACCAGCTGAACGCACAGATCGCCGATGAACGCTAGGAGCAGTCCCGCCTGCAACGCGAGCTCGAGGACCAACAGTAACAACTCATGCTATGACCCTCCATCAGGGGGAGAGCCTGGAAGACATGGAAAAAAGAGTAAAAGATGGGCTCATCACAATGAGGGGAGAATACAAGACTTGGCACGCTGGCTGGCCAAAGCCGAAGGAGATAGGGTGCTAGTTGAGAATCAGGCAGAGGCTGCACAGCTCTATATGATAGCCCAGCAATACACCTTCCTCAATACACTGGTCCACTCCACCAAACCGGAAGGAAACAAAGCCAATGATCAGGTGCAAAAGAAGTTAGCCATTGCACGCAGAGCCCTAACATCAGGCCTGCATGTGCCACTACAACTAGGAGGCTCGTCGTAGAGCCTGGAGGACCAAAGAAGATATCTTGCACAGGTAGGCCTGACGGCACAGGAAATAGATGAACTCAGCTTCACAGAGGCAAAGGCGCAAGAAGACATGCAAGCAGAAGGGGGTGAACCAGAGTTTGATCTGGGACCTCAGGAGGAGGACTACGTCCCACTACCCCCTCCTCCACAACAAGAGGAAGTGCAGCCCCCTGATACATCTGCTGAGAGGAAAGCAGCCCAGCCTAACCGCAGGAGGGAAATGGTAGAGAAGGCAAGGACAAAGCTGAACGTTAGACCTGTTCCAAGTGAACCTACCCCTCTCCTACCGTGCCCTGAGAATCATCCCATTGAATTTCATGCAAAGTTGATTATCTGGGAACATCAGGAATGTACCCCAGATCCCTTTGACTTGAGCTTTGAGTTTCTCGCTACATTAAACAGATTAATGCCCATTCAATTTGTAAACGACATAATCGCCATGGGTGTAAGGCTCAAGGAAAAGTGGATAGAGGAGCAAGAGGCCAACGCGACTGCTTCGGGAGCCAAGGACTGCGAATTTTGAGAGGATAAAGTCCTCCAGGTGCCTAGATCGGTGGAAGGCTATAATTGCCAACCCACCTGGAGATGACACATTTTTTACGTCAACCTTGACGCGTGGATAGCATTTTGTAACACCCTCCCTTCTGAGAGAAATGACCCCACTTCCATGCCATATCCTCGAAGGGTAGGGGTCGACTTTAATCCGTCCATCCATGGCAGGTTTGACTTTTCCATTATCTATAATGCCAATAGCACCTCCCATAAGGTCGCCCTTCTCTTTACCCTCCCTAATTTGTACAGCTCTATAGATAGATTTCTTAGTGAGTTCACCTCCTGTCTTGACCCCACCTTCATAACCACTTGTAATTATCTTAGACTAATTAGGGTCCTAGTCCACCAAGAGCCTGCACCTCAAGAACGCCACCTCCCACCCCTCCACTTTGATTCCAATGCCATAGATAGTAGCACTATGACTCGCCTCATGATGCGCGCTACTCTTTTTCCATCCTTCTATGTTGCACTGCTCGAAGATATGAGAGATAGAAAATTCACCCAGTGCAGCCACCCCTTTCTTTCCACCACCACTCTCAAAACCCGCCTCAACCTCAAGGGCTACTTGTTGAGTCGCAGATTCCTTAACAAGGCCCCATGCCCTTCACCATCCCCTACCCACCATTCGGATGATGAGGAGTAAACTCCTGTCATGACCTTGTATCAAATGTATCCATGTATAAGCCTCTTTATTATTTATTTATTTTTTTAAAAAACAAGAAAGCCACAAGGCAACAAAAAAAGGGTGAACTAGAAAGAAGAGATGACAGCAAAGCATAGCAAATCCACGGGATGCATCTACCATTAAGCAAAGATAAGTGGTGAGACCATCACAAGATCCGCTTGCAACTCCCCTTCACCTCGTCGTGCACCGTCGTCATTGCACTTAGGGTTCTCCCTAGCCCCTTCTCCACTTCACGCTTAGGGAACATCAAGGGCATGACTTTCAGACCTATCACCCTAAGACTTGCACCGCACCTCCAACAACACATGAACTAGGTCCTCAAGTGTGGGACATTACCAAGGGCTTGCCCAAGGTTAAACCCATCTCCCAGTTCCACTGCCACGGGCACCATGCACTACACGGAGAGACAGACACACCCCTTAGGGAGTGCACCACTTTTCTTGTAGGTTATGTTCAAGTTTCAAGAAATGGCTACTTCGCTGAAGAGGATCACCCACGGAATCCTTTAATGACCAAAACTTTTTCCATTTGCCGGTGTCCAGCCATCTACCTCTGTTGATGGCTACCATGATTGAACCAAGCCAAGATAGATCTGCCATTGGCATAGATCTTGGAACCTCATCTTCTGAAGATGCATGCCCAATGTCTCAAGATCTATGGATTGCTTATCGATTCCACAAGCCTGAAGAATTTCAACGCAGTACTGAAGATCTTCAACTCAAAGACAAAGACCTTCAACTCAAAGATGAAGACCTTCCACTCAAAGACAAAGATCTTCAAATCAAAGACACAGATTTTCAAGGCGAAGACAAACCATATATTTGTCAAGACAGAGTTCCAAGGGGGCTTCTCCAGAATAAATCCCTCCAATACCATCCTCCTAAGGGATTGCTTATTGCTTCAAGCGTTTCTAATACTCGAGGGACAACCAGCTACATAACGGACACCACAACTATGTGAAAGATGCCGAGCATCTTCATGGAGCCTAAAGCACGCCGGAATCTCTCCTGGTCATCGTCACTAGACTCCATCACCTGTCATTCACACAACCATCTTGGAAGCAGTGTCATCCACCTACCTGTTCTGCCTAGCAACTGACCTAACTAGCCACTATGTCCCACTGTAGTGCCATGGGACTGGCACTTGGCTAGGAGAGGGGTAATGTTACCGTGTTTCCCGTAGCACAGAGGAGCGAAAAATGGAAAAAAAGAAAATAGCAAAAAAGGCACAAGATGAAAGTAGAAAAAGGCGAAAGAGTAAAAGGTGCATCATTAAAATGTGGAAGCACCCCCGAATCCTTGTAAAAGAGCGCCAGGCTCGCTCCTGTGCAAAATGTACGCATTAGTTGGGAATAGGATAAATTAGAATGGTGGGAAATGGGAAAAAGGGCCTAGGCCACATCTGGCCATGTAAAAAAGGGAAAAGGGGATGACAGCCCAAAAAGGATTTAGGGCTTTGTATATAAAGTTGAAAAGTGAATGAGAAGCTCATTCTTTGGTGTGTGGCAAAAAATAGTCTTTTTCTTCCTCTCTTCTTCTCTCCTTCTTGCTTGTGTGTGCTCTTGAGAGAGGGAGTGTGAGAGTATGAGGGAGTGAGTGTGTGTGGGAGTGAGGGATCAAGAGGGTGAAGCTCTTCACCATCTCCTCTCCTCTTCTTCTCTTCTCTTCTCTTCTCTTCTCTTGCGTGCGTGGGTATGGAGGATGGAGCTTGGAGATGGAGGAGGCTTGAGGATGCTTGAGCTAGCATCAAGAATCGTGGAGCTACCGGAGTGCAAGAGAGAGGAGGATACTCGATCAAGCATTAAAGTAATCTCACTACACTCGTAGGATCAACGGCGCATCAGCTAGGTGAGAAATAGCCATTAGAGCTTGCTTGGAATGCTTGAAACAATAAGCAGTTCGTGGGTCTTGGCGGTTGAGTGAAAGCTCCCATAGAGGCAGATATGTGTGACACTTCTGTTCCTAACATCTTGAATTAATAGCTTTGAAGACTACTTGCCTATACAACATGAATATAAATGTATAAAGCTCTTGAAGTGCAACCCTCGCTTCGTCTTAGAAGATCAATTTTTACAACGCAAATAGAAGCATTTACGAACCTCAAAACTCCATCATCGCGTCTTTCTAGTTCAAAAGTCGGTTGGGATTCTACACACACAACGCAAAAGAAAGACACATGTGTGAGAAAACCTTGCGCAAGGTCTAGCTAATACGACATGAGTAGAGAAAAATGAAAACCTTTTTATTCACCTTATCGCATTGTTTTGGAAATTGCAGAAGAATTTTTCCTTCCAGAGAAGTGCGGTGGAGGATGAGATGTGAATACGATGTGATAAAGGGAAAATCAAAATGACACAAGTAGAGAAAAATGAAAACCTTGTTATTCACCTTATTGCACTGTTTTGGAAATTATAGAAGAAATTTGCCTTTCGAAAGTATGGTGGAGGACGAGACGTGAATACGATGTGATAAAGGGAAGATGACTTTGACAAGGGCAGAGTATGAGGAAGTTCCTCGTCTGATTGCGTACCAAATGATGTGCGGGTTGGGAACAATATTGGACGTGGATTATGGATGGAGTACAAAATTTGGGGGTGACGGAGTGGGTGACATCGGGGGAATGGGATTATGGATGGCTGGGCATCTGTGATTAAGAAGGGGATGGAGATGGAGACGGGAGTCTGTGATTAGGAAGGGAAAGGAGCCGAGGGGAGAGGAAGATGTTGCCTCGAGCAGGGCGGAGAGGAAGACCTTTGGCACATGAGGAAAATCGGGAGGAAAAATGTGAGAAATTTTTTGAGTGGGAGGAACATTCAAGAAACCCTTATATCATGGCAAATGATAACGTGACATGTGGACATCAGCAACCCAAGAATATAAGAACTTCTCATTTGGCAGGAGCACAAATTCAAAACTTACATCACCACTACCATTCGTCCAACAAAACCTAACGTTACGATTGTCGTACGACCGACAATACTAATGTATCCGATTGATAGAGGTGCCATATGTGTGTGTTGCTCATTCACTCCCATTTTGTTGGAAGTCCCCTAATACGAAGCGATCAGAAGAAAGAAGGAAATCAAATTCACCAAATCGTGTTCTATTGGGCAATTTTTTGCGAAGGAAGGAAGACATGTTCAAGGCCTAATACGAAGTGATAACGTAAAAGCAGGGTGTCAAATCTACTTAATCGTGTTATATTGGAAATCCAAAGCATTGAGTAGGGGTTCAAGGGACATCACCCTTGCGGCTTCAATACAAAGAGATAAGGTCAATCGATAGATCTCAGATCAAGACTATCCCGTTGTATTGGGCCAAGCATTATTTTTCCTTTCATATCACGCAAGAGGAGCAAGTTGCCTTTGTATTCAGATTCCTGGTTGCACCGTGTTGGTTTCAATGGCAAGGACAAAACAAACTAAAAGGAAGGTATTGGTGAAGAAATCTTTTGAAGAAGGTGTTGAGCTAACTATTGAGGAGATAATTGAAGACATTGTTATCCATGTTACACCAGTTGGTAGTTCAAGTGAATTTTCCACAAAGAAAAAGTCATTTGGTGAGTTTGAGCCCTCAGCTTCTCCTCATTCACAGCCTACCAAGGAAGCCCCCAAGAGGAAAAAGAGAAATTCAAGATGGGTTTACATGTAGAGATGTTTTGCAAAGATCGTGAAAGCTCAAAAGTCAACCAGGCACCTCATTCCTAAGGCTGCATTTTTTATACTAGTCAAGGAGATATATGATAGGTTGTCCCTTGTTGCTTCTGTGGATGGCTTCAACAAGAGATGGCAACTGTCTACTCTCCTATGCTTGCAAGAGGCAGCATAGGATTTTTTGATAGATTTTATGAATGATGCTTATCTTGCAGCTGCCCATGCACATTGAATTACATTAATGAATAACATTGAATTACATTAATGAATAAAGACTTTAGTATGGTTAGCAGACTTAGATATAGGTTTGACAAAGTCTTGAAGCCTCTTCCATCGATTGATCAAAAGACATTTAAAATCCTCAATGTTCCACCCAAGAGAAAGCAGAAAGAGCCACCAGCACCCAAGATTGAAGAGGCTACCCATTTGTATCCTACAAGGGTTGCAAGTGAGTAGGAATAAGATCCACCAAGAATAGCATTATGAGCTAGTCCCCAAACATCAAAATGAATCAACTATTGTGGTTGAGGGCTATTTCAAACATGCTTCACAAATAGAAATCAAGATTCCTGGCCTCACTAACATGCATCACAAACATGACCAACTTTAGCAAGCTTGTAACCAACTCTTTCTACTGTATAGTATGCAGCCTTTGAATATTAACATGTCCAATCCACTTATGCTAGATCTCAAGATCTCTAAATACACCCTATCCATGTGCAAACATGGATGCTTTTAGCTATGGAATACTTGCATTCAAGGTGAATATATGACCATGTCTTTTTCCCTTGGAAATCAACTGACAATGCTTTTTAGTAATGGAAGGAACATGAAATATCTCATGCAAATTGTTCTGACCATCATGTATAACTACAGGAACTACACCCTTAGACTCAATGCTATGTTGAGTATCATCACCACTACAAACATAACTATGCTTATCAAGAACCATGTCAGTGTGTAACGATCTAATTCTATTTTCCTCATTTCACGCATGAATAGGGCATAGGGATAATTTTTTAATATATAAAAGTAAAATTTTTAATTTCCCCTCTCCTCTGGAGGAAGAGGGGATTAGTAAGTAGGCAAGCTCCTTGCCGCAGCTTGCCAGGGCATTGTGGCATGCATGCTGACACATAGGCGGGGGAGAATCTTATCCCCTCCCCTATATATTTGAGGGGGCGTAGGTTGAAAGAGGGGCAGAGATCAGAAAAAAAAAGACATCGTGCACCGTCACATTGCAGAGAGGGAGAGAGTGAGTCTCTCTGCTCAACTCGTAAGGGAGGGAGCTGCCAAGCTGCCTATCGTCGCCAGTGCTAGGGAGGAGCCACCTTGCATTCACCCTCGTTGCCGTTAGACAATTATACCCCCCCCCCCCCCCCATGTCTAATCTGAACCTCCCCACGTGGCCGTCGTGATGCCTCTCGAGGCCTTGGAAGATTCCAAGGGTGGCCTTTTAAGCCCCCTTCCCGTGGGCTTTGAAAGTACCTCCCTAAAATTCCCCTCTAGGCTTCACAAGCCTCCTTTTCCCCCCCAATAAAAGTTGACCTTAAAAGGTCTTATTACCCCCCCCCCCCCCCCCCTCGGTGTCTTAAAATTCCCTTAAGCCCCCTTCCTTTGGGCTTTGGAACCACCCCCCTATGTTTAAACCTCCCTTAAGCCCCCTTCCTTTGGGTTTTGGAACCCCCCCCCCCCCCCCCCCGTTTCAATCTTCCTTAAGCCTCCTTCTTATAACCTTTTGGACTACCCTTTTTCTCCCCCCCTTGGAAACTTCCCTTTAGACCTCTATAAGTTCCCCCCCCCCCAAAATTCTCCTTGGAGGCGCCTTTAAGAGGTCTTAGGCCCTTTTTCCCTCCAAAAGTTTTTCCCTTAAAGGGCCTTATTTTTCCCCCCCGTATCTCAAATCCCCCCTAAGGGCCCCCCTTAGCCCTTTTCTTTCCCCATGCAAAATACACCTTGGAGCTTTGTTTTTCCCCCACACGTAAAAGAAAAGAGAGTGTTGAGGGTCTTTTGACACCTCCCTTTCCCACTCAAAAGCTCTCGTAAGGGATTTCACACCTTTTTATTCCCTATTTGTGCGAGTCTTTACAAGGCCATTAAGCCCCTCCCATGGCTTAAATGGGTCTTATCTGCAAAATATTTTGAAACACCCCCTTTTTCAAAATCCCTACTTCAAGGAGGAAGCCTTCTAAAACTGCTTTCGACGGACGGTGCAAGTTATTGCAAAAGGGAGCCATGGTGGAATTTCAAAAAGGAGTTGTAACGGTGCTTCCATGACGGAAAGACTACAATTGCGATGCCTCCTAAGAAAGTCCAAGGCGCAGCCGCGGGAGGGTTGTCTGCCAGCATCCACGTGGACATCTCAGCCCAAGCCCAAGTTTTCCTTCCTAATTTTTATTTGGTATTGTTGTAATTCAATCATACAAGGTTAATTGTTGGAAATAGGATACATTTTTGTCCTAAATGCTCACGACGAAGGAATTTAGTCATTAATGCTTTTAATAAAACAAGCAAAATAGAGGAAGCATAAATGCATTTTTAGCAAATAGCTTTATGGATTTCAATGAATTAAAATTAGATTAATGTCCATTAAAATAGTATACTTCGTTTAAGCATGGAAGTATAAACTGCATATCGCA
Source organism: Lygodium microphyllum (assembly GCF_053477565.2). Classification (NCBI taxonomy): domain Eukaryota; kingdom Viridiplantae; phylum Streptophyta; class Polypodiopsida; order Schizaeales; family Lygodiaceae; genus Lygodium; species Lygodium microphyllum. Next base: position 2,891,816 of record NW_028229516.1, read on the forward strand.
CTATTAACCCATATCCTCTTCGCAATGAATCATCATGGAAAGTGCTAGGAATCCTTAGGGAAGTCCAAGGCATGAAATGATTCTTACGATGCATAACTCTAGGAAAATTATTGTTGTCAAATACATAAATTATCAAGAAAAAGGTTGCTTATTTAGCATGAATTTTATTCGCAAGTTATAGGAAGATTAGTTGAAATTAACCTAATCTATGCCTGACCTTAAATCGACAAGTTAGGGTTGAAATATCAATTTACGCGTAGACAACGAGTCATGTGTTTATGAAATGATAATGTAGCTATCTTCAAGAGTTAAACAAATTGGCATAAAACCTAAACACTTCAACCGCGGAGTACTCATTTAGAATGAATTAAATTCCAAGAAATTCACTAGGAATTAATATGTAACCTAATTGTTACGTATTGCTAAAACTAAAACTCTTATACCCTAAATACTTTCCCACATTCTTCGAATGTAGGGACAGTGAAACATATTTGGAAAGTGATCTAGGGTTGTCCTTAAGAATCTTACACGATGGAACTTGGAACCCTAGGATTGACAACATCAGCCTAAGGTAATCAAAAACAGTTTGTTTCGTGACTCCATTCGATGAGTAGAATAATATTATAATTCGACATGACACTTTGTGCAACAAGTGCGGAGTCGTATGATCTTGTGATTGGATCACAAGGGAATGGCCAATTCTCGCAATGAAGTTGGCAGGTCCTTACGCAAGTTATCTTGCAAAAGGATGAATAATCATCCTAATTTAGTATCTTTCTTGAGTAAAGAAGATTGATTGGAAGCTAAAGACCAACCGATAAACTAAAATAACCTATGAACTTAAGGTTTGACCAAGTCGGGTTAATAGGATATGCCCTAACCAGGATATAGGGGATCTTGCCAAGTTGCAAGTCATCTTGGATCGAGTGTTGGATGCATTCGAAAGAAAGGATTCATTCCTTAGCAGTTTGCCAACAAGAATGATCAATGGAAATGTTTGTGCTTGCTACAGATTTTAAAGCACTGTTTGGCTTTGTTTGATCAATGAATTAAAAGATAAATGAATATCTATACTTCAGGTTGATGGCCTAAAGGGAGAGGCAACTTCAGTTACTCCCGACTACTTGCCTGACCCTAACCAAGGGGGTTGTTAACCGCGCCGGGAAAGTGGACCAAACCCGCCGCAAGAGGTCTCTCCGTTGAGCACTACTTGGAGCAGGAGGACGCTTGGGTGCCAGAGGAGGCTCTGGCCGTAAATCCCTTGCCTTCTGGGCCCTGCATAAGAGGCTAACGTGACTCGGGATTGAATCTCGAGGCCCTCATACTAGTCTATGGTTGAAAACTTGGATTAGTGATCCCTCTGGATTGCTGGATAGCCTTTGGGCGGATTGTGGATAAGCCTACGGGTTGGACTCTTTATATTTCAAAGATAAATATGATAACTTATTAATAAGGAACTTGTCTGATATTGTTTTTCTATGTCAAGTGATAAGATTACGTAAAAGAACCAATGTCTAACAGGTTAATTAAAGAAGCTGATTGTTACATGTCCAACTAATGTGTTAGGTAATTAAATAACTAAAACAACCCGAGAAAAGTGCAGAGGATGGGCCATAGGTCCGTCCTACAGATGGGTGGTCCCGATTGGCCGGGAACTTTTCTCAAATCACGATGGACAGTAGGAAGATCGTCAAAGAACACGAACAACAATAGCGTTGACCTAGAGTAATGATTGATCCCGATTTACGCTGTTTTAGGGGAACGGATGGGACTATGCCTTATGGCAGAGACGTTGAGCTTTGCATCCCTCTCGTTTCCCATTCTCCTTGAACCAAGTGCAGCATGAATCCGCTTCGGACCTGGCGTTTCTGCGTAAAGTAGTTTGCTTGGCTCCGACGCTAGTTACCGTCAGGAAATGACCAATAAGGAAAACCCTAATTCAGGTCGATCCTAAGTGGGAACGACCAGAATACTTCCACTACGTGGTAGACGTGGAAAGCCCTGGACCGCAAACCTCGTAACATTCCATGGGAGTGCCAGGCGGAGCTTCCTAGACATCCTTTTCAATGGACTGCTAAGACGTGTCCTGAAGATACAAGTGGACATGTTACACAGTGAACCCAAGGGATCCACTATGTATAAAAATGTGTGCAGCATGAGCTTAAAAAAAGGGAGTATAAAAATACATAAGCTTACATATGTACATTTGCAAAATGTAATATTTTTAAGTGCCTAAATCTATTCATAGAAAGGGCCTTTATATTGAACATGTAAACTTTTTACAAAATGGTATTATTAAATCATAAAACCATCTTGGATCTTTATCAAAAGGTTATGCTCAACCTCAACAAGTAAACATAGTACCCCTAAGCTATAGGGTATTATGTCAACTTGTCCAAGTCATGATCTTAGAGAGTCAATTAAAATATTATCCATCAATGCACTTTTCAACTTGGGTGTGTTAACATATGTAAGGTGATGTGACATGCATAAGGCCTATACTCAGCTTCAATGATCAAAATTCCTTTCATGTACTATTATGATTTGATGGCCATCCACCTATCAAAGACTCCCAAAGATGTCATGTGAAGAAAAGATAAATAACTATAAATGTCTAAGACATGACAATGTTAAAATTTCTCCAATCCAAAAGGAAAGAAATTTTTAAAGAAGAAATGTCTATGGATTGACAAATATTATTAACACCTACCCTAAACAAATTCATAAAGACAATCAATGTTAATACTGAATGAGCACTAAATACTACTATAGAAGCATATAAAATTATAAAAGTCACCCCGAAGTCACTTAGATAAATAATGTAGGACTCCTAATTACTTAAAATTTTCAACCTATAGTTTGAATGTCCAAATTCTAGGAAAGTTCTAAACCACACCAATGCATAGGCATTTGATCTCAAGACCCAAGAATAATTCAAGTTGGTTAATCTATGGTGGATAGGAAGCTATGATTGAGATGTTTGAAGGAGCATCACAAAGTATTTGGATTTATGGAGCACATAAGATAGCCTCTTTCTCTTTCTCAAGTTCTTCTATCCATATTCTCTCTCTCTCTCTCTCTCTCTCTCTCTCTCTCTCATACAAGAGGTGGAGGATGAGTTGAAAGACCTAATATTGAAGCAAAAATATCTAAAGTGCTCAAGCACTTGGACTTAGATTTTTAAAGCCAACCCAGAAGAAGAGAATGTGTCATTAATACATTATTTTGTGGAGCTACATGAGAGTTGCATGCTTTCTCTCTCTCTCTCTCTCTCCCTCTCTCAAGATGTGAAAAATATGGAATGAATCTTCCTTGTTCTATTAGAAATTAATAAAAAACAACATACACATTGGGGACTAAAGTATTCGTTGAAGAAAACTATTAAGATTATTTATACTTCTTTTATTATTAATAGATAGATTATGCATGCAAGGTGATGGTTTGATTTGTATTCTTTTTCGTATTCCTCTATATATACATGGAACTAGGCTCAAAGGAGTATGACCGATAATTGTTGATGGCATTATTTTCTCTTCTTAAGATCCCTTTCTTATACAACCAAGAGTTAAATGTATATTTTTCCCAATCATTGCTATGTGAGTCTTATATTTTTTGTGGTCTTATTTTAGGCTTTTGTCTATGGAAATATGCAAGATAGTGGATGATAAAGAGAGTGTGTGCAAGTGTGTGTGTGAGATGGCAAGGAGGGGGGAGGGGAGGGGTGGAGGGAGGTAAGGTTGGAGTTATATATAGATATGCATCTGGAGTCTAATCACATCTATATTGCAAAGCATATGATCAAAATATATAGATGTCCCCATGTAGGGGAGTGCATTGTGTTAATTAGGATGATAAAGAGAGGAAATAAAATTGCATGGGGTTTGATTATATAGGGGATTTTATTATTTTGCACATGATCTCAATCTTATGACACATAATGAGAGAGGATTGTGTATACCCTATACGTTGTAAGAAGTGAGTTAATTAGGGTTTGATATGTAGTTAATGGGAAGGGTGGAGAGAGAGAGAGAGAGAGAGAGAGAGAGAGAGAGAAGAGAGAGAGAGAGAAGGATTGAATTAGATTGGATCCATAACTTTGTACAAAACATACATTGAACCTAAACTACAAGTACTAGTAGAAGTCCCTCATTGAGTGAAAAAGGCAAATTTAACTCTCAATTTGAGGTCTACTCTAGTAGTGATTGGAAAATTCCATGGCCCCCTAAGACACAATGAACTAAAGGGGACCTTTCATTCCATCTGAGGTGCGTAAGGTTAAAGGAGGAGGAGAAGTAGAATAAGGACTTAGAGGTAGAGAGACAGAAGAAGCCCTATGATCTATAAAAGCATTTCACAAAGTTCAAGAAACATGATTGAATAGTGGTGCTAATAGGAGCCAAGAGACAAGGATGGGCTAATGAACCCATTGAGGGACCTACTTGTATGAGCTATTGATTATATTCAAAATATTATGATAATCTTAAGGGCCATGGATTGGTCAATCACCTTCCATGTGCATATCGATTCTTCAAACTTTGCTATAAGGGCTTTGCTATGCCAACCTCATGAACACAATATGGAATTTGTAGTGAGCTTTGCAAGCAAGAAACTCATTAATGTAGAAATGAAATACACAATCATAAAGTAAGAAGGATTGGATATGGTGTTTGTGGTTAAGAAATTTAGGCATCACATTTTAGCTACATCATTCAGATTTTTTGTGGACCATTAGACATTGCCTTATTTGGTAAAAAAATATGTCTAATGGGTGCATTGCTAGATGGCTATCACTTTTTTTTGAGGTTGACTTCTCAGTGGTAGTCTGTGAGGATAAATAGCATTATATGGCCAACCATATGTCACTTGTAACCATTGGAGAAGCAACTGAGCAAGGCATCATGGATGATTTACTTGATGCTCATGTCTTTAAGGTCGCTAGCAAAGAAGATCTATGTAATTTTGACCTCACACATTACTTTGTAGATGGCATAGTACAGAATCTTAAAAAAGGAATCCTAGATCGTTCAATTGAGAAATCTAGACTACGATGACTCTTTCTTAAGGTTCAACCTTATTAAAGCTAATTACTAGTCACCTTCATTAGATAGGACAAAACTGTTTAGTGAGATGGTGTATTTGCAAATATGAAAAGCATGGCATGCTAATAGAGGCATATGGGGGAATTGCATGAGGAATAGACACTACTATACAAAAGGTTATTGAGTCACCAATTATGGTGGTCTATGTTTTTTGGTGATACTATTAAGTTTGTCAAGCATTGTGGTGAGTGCCATCATACAATAATATCTATTCAAAAGGACAAGATGGAGTTGATACCACTAATAACATGCCAAACATTTGAAAAATGGACCATTGACTTCATTTGTCATGTTAGCCATGTAGCCTAGTACTCATAAGCCAAATACATAATCATAGCCACTGACTATCTCATGAAATGGATTGAAGCATAAGCAACTAGGTAGAATGATACCAAGACAATAGCAAAGCTTTTTTGGGAGCAAGGGATCTCTAAACTTGGTTGTCCCATTGAACTACTAAGCAATGAGGGCATACATTTCATCAATGAATTCAATGCTTATTTGATATACACATTCCTGGTAATCCATTGAAAACCATCTCTATATTACCCACAAGCGAATGGTCAAGTTGACATGACAAACAAGCTCTTAGTACATGTTTTAACAAAGATGGTCTTAGCCTCATGTAGTGACTAGGACAACAAGTTCAGGGCACTATTGTGGGCATACTCAATGTCCTACAAAACAACTACCAGACAAACATCCTTCAAGATAACCTATGGGACATAAGTAAATTTGTATGTCGAATTCATTGTTCCAAGCTTGAGGATTGGCATGTAAGAAAGATGGGAAGGAAAGGAAGCATGAATCCATTACTTGGTAGAGTTGGAATGACTCTTTGAAACATGACTCATAGCCATCCATGCACTCATCTGAGAAAAAGCTAGGAGGAAGGCTTGGTTTAACAAATATGTCAAATAGCATAACTTTGAGAAAGATGACCTAGTGTTGCTATATTTCATTAAAGGCCACAAGTAAAAAATGAAGCTTAGAGGACTTGGACCCTTTTGAGTTTTTCAAATATGTAGAGCCAACAATTTGGAGCTTAAGACCTTGGATGGTGAAGGAATAGGATTCTTTAATGGAAGTCAAATTAAGAACTACTACTTGCCAGTTCACTAATTGCATGAGCCTCCCATGCTGCTACCAATTCTAATTGCACATGTGTTTCCCATCACATAGCTTGACCCCAAATATAAAGAGCCCATAGTACCAACCTATTTGAGACTGAGAGTCCCTACCCAAAAAGAACATTTCCTCAATGCACTAATTGATGAAGGAGCAGACCATAACATCCTTACCTATAAGGATTGGACCAAAATAGGACAACCCTAGCTGATCCCAACCATGGGCAAGATCGACCCATATGGGGAAAAAATATATTCTTTTGTAGTCAATTCCAACTTTGGTTGTGGTTGCGAAGTGCAAGTAGATTGCATCAACTCTATAGGACAAGAGATCCCTAACATGCTCAAACCCTAACATAATGATATGCTAACATTCTAGGTTTCACACTCACAACATATTGAGAGAAAGACTACCAAAATGGACAATCAGAGATAATACCCACCAATAGAAAAGAAATGATCACATAATCAAATAAGACAATTGATTTAAGTATTATAAAGCATCATGGCCTCTCAAGAAGATGAACATACACACAAATAAGACTCAAGTAATGGAATAATTCCAAGGTATAACCACTCAGAGAAATGCAAGCCAGAAACTAGACAACCATGACTATCATTATAGCAATACAATAAGCTTAAGTGTGAAGGGTATAAAAGTGTGTATACAGGGTGAATCAGCTCTATGCTCATGCCAATAACAACCAGGTGTGTGTATGTGCAATTGTCATCACTTTCTTTTTTCTTCTTTTATATCCTTTGTGGCTCGTGGTGTCTCAACATCCTATTGTTATCTTTGGGTAGACCACCACCTTTCATTATTATACCACTACTGTTAGCACATTGATTGCTACATTTAGCTACCAATGTACCCCATCCCAAACCCATAAACTGTCATTCTTTGATGTCTTTAGTGTCTTTCACAATGGGTGAATCATCTGAGGGTGATGTTGGTTGTGCTAGTGCTAAGGCTATGGGGACTAGGATTGTGTAGAGCTAATAGTGGTGAATTTAGAAGGATGGGTAGAACTAGAGGAGGGGGCCTTTGATGGCGGTCCATAAGGAGGTGCAAGTGTTTTCTCACACATTGAGAAGCAAGCTCATATAGCCTCCCACTTTGAGTTGAGGGCCTTGATGCAACTGCAAAATAAACAATTACTGTCAGGGATGAACTAGGGTACTCTCCCATGGCACTACAAGGAAGGCACCGACGCATAAGTGGTGCACCCAGGGGCTAACAACTTCCTTGCATTTTGGGAACACTGCGATAACCTTGTTGAGGTGAAGGATGGAGATAGTTGTGGCTATAGTGGTGAGAAAATGGCTATGATAGAGAGGATAAGAGCTGTAGAATGTGTCAATAAAGTAGATGACAAGAATAGAAAACACAATGAAAAGAAAGAAGATGAGAAAATTGCTTTTGAGGGGGCTGGATGCATAAAGGTTGAGGGGTTTGAATGCAGCCAATGCATTTTTTCCAGAACACCAGGCACAACAAATCTTCATGCAGCATCATGTAGATCTCCCACGGATTTTATAAAATCAACCATATTCTTCATAATCTTCATAATCTCCATCAAAAGAACAAAGAACACAAAGGAATACACCATCTTTGAATGGAAGTACATCACATATTATTTATCTTCAATATCTTCATAGTTCTCTCTCTCAATCTCTCATATATCCTTTGCATCGACTGCATAAGGGCTTGTAATCCACAAATCGTCTAGGGTTTGGACAATTTGGGGAGATATGTCCCTTTTCTCCACACCTATAACATTCCACCTCTAATCTCTGACTACTGCGAGATTGTTGTCCTTTGTAACTTTGAGAGGGAAACCTCCTTGGACCAAAATTAGGACCAAAATCCCTAGGCTTTGGTCCAATGTCCTACGCTGTCATTTTAGATTCTAATAAGTTGTCTTTCATTTTCATCTTTCTGTCTTCATTTATGCATCTCTTTCAAAGAGAAAATATCCTCTATATGGTTCTTCCGCAAACCGTAGGAACAAAAGGCTCTAGGAATGGTTGGTTTTTGGGTACATTCAGTGGCTAAATGTCCCACTTAATGGCACTTTCCACACCATGCATTAGAACGTAGCACATCTCTTCCAACTCCCATAGGAGTAAATATATTGGCGGTATTCACCTTCAGTGTCTGTAGCTTCTCTGTAATCACATCCATAAGCTCTTTCTTGATACTTGCAACTGAGTTGGATAAGTAGTCCTTCAGATTTTCACCTCTTGAAGTACTTGTAGTAGGGTTTTGTGAAGCTTCTGTAATTACTGCATACATTAGTTAGATCAATCCAGAGGGTCCTCTATTTTGGTTCTCATTCAGAGCTCATGTTGAGACTTGGGATTGTTGATTCCAGTTGGTAGGGTTCCACTGTTGTTGAGCTACCATTGGAGGAACTGTTTGAGGCTACTGTTGTTGTGGTTGAACCATCATTTGAGGCACTGTTGTCTCTGGCAACCACAGTGGATTAGGTGCATTATACTGCGGCACTGTTTGCATCTGGGAATAAGGGTAGGGAACTGTCCCTGGGATTTCATTTAGTGGGTATACCATTACTGGCATGGCAGGAGGTAAGACTCCTCTTCCTGGAGTCATTGACAACCTTGCTTCAACTTCGTCATACGATCTTGCACCTTCCACTGCAGCTTGTAGATTGACTGGTCTTCTCAATTCCACGAACTTGAGAACTTTTGGTTGTAGACCTTTAAGGAACACTCCTTTTTGGATGCCTTCATCAAAATGATGGTTAGTCCATTTCTTTAGGATGGATTCCATTCATGAGACATAAGCTTCTACTCTTTCTCTAGAGGACTAACTTAGGTTCATGAACTCCTCTCGCATCTGCTCTTCAAAACCTTCATGCCTGAATTTAGTGAGGAAGGCCAACTTCAAGTTGTCCCATGTGCCAAAAGTTATTGTTGCTTGTCTCTCATACCACTCAAACGTCTACTAACCAATGCTCAGGGGTTCTAGCATTGTTAGCCACATATGCTACCATAAATTTTGCTACATAAAGATTAGGGTCTTCATTGTACTCTCCCTTAAAAATTGGCAATGGGACTACATTTTCTTGCCTATCATCAATATTTCCATGACGAATCTGACTAGGAAGGGGACCTTGAGTCGCCATGGGGACTTCTATAAAGAGTGATTTTAGGGTGTCAAAGGAGGCTTCTGCTGCAAGCTCATTCTCAATCTTGATTCTTGCTTTATGTCTTCTCACGTACCTCTGGACTCGTTCTAATGTTTGCCTCTTGATTGTGTCACTTGGCTCCAACCAGTTGTTTAGTAATCAATAGAATAAAATCAGAGAGGGGCTTTAGTCTCTAGGGGATTCTTTGGCCAACATCTCTTCTACTTCCTTCTTTTCAACATCTCTAAAATCGGTTTTCAAACCACTATAGAGGGGGAAATATTTCATTCTAAAAGTATTAAAGTTCATTCTTCTTAGGATCGTTGTTGTGCCATCATTATAATAATCCTAGCTCCTGAGGGTTTCAACAGTGTATGTTGTGAAAAACACTCTGTCTACCAACTTCCAGTGGGTTGCTAATTGGACAAATAGAAGGTTGTCAGAACACCAAGCATCCCATGTATCTTGATGTTGAGCACCCACAAACAAATTCCAACTCTTTTCCTTCTTGTTTTTGTGAACCTCCATTGACCATGACTCCTGAAGCTTCTTCACAATCTCCCAGTTGATGATGTCTAGAAACTCAATGAATGCTAAATCTTCCATGGATGATCATTCTCTATGTTTCTACCCTTTAGTTTTTATCCAAACAATTTGCCACCAAGATGCAAGTAGGAAGAGGAAATAGTCCACCACATAGAGCTTGCATCATGATGGTAGTATGTTTCCGCCATTGTGGGATGAACATCTTGTAGAAAGCGGATTTGGCAATAAGAATCTCCAACTCTTCAGTGGAAGAATGAACTTTGCAACCATCCATTGAATTCTTTTCTTCTTAGCAATGCCATTTCTTTCCTTTTCAACCTCTTTTAATGCTTATTGATAGCAAGTTTCCCTAGCTGCGCAACAAAAACATGGAGCTCCAAGAGAGACACCAAGGAAAAAGGGATTCTACTGCAAGAAAATCTATGTTGTAACATCAACAAGTTTTTATTTCATTATTTTGATGACCAAAACAAAGAAAACGGTAATTCTTCACACAGCATCATGGTAGATATCTCCCATGGATTTGATAGAATCAACCATAATCTTCTACATCTTCATAAAATCCATCAATAGAACAAGGAACATAAAAGAATACACCATTTTTGAATGGAAATCAAGCACATAGTATTCATCTTCAATGTCTTCATAGTTTTCTCTCTCAATCTCTCATAGAAAGGTACATAGTTTTCCTAGAATTGGCTATCTCTGGCTCTCTCTCTCTCTCTCTCTCTCTCTATATATATATATATATATATATATATATATATATATATATATATATATATATATATATATATATATATATATATATATATATATAAATGATACATCATCTCCTCACTACAATACTCAATAATGACTCTCAATAATCCTTCTTAGGTTGTGGATGCACATCCCAAGAGGTATGCATGTGTCTAAGAGGCACCAAAGCCACTACAGTAACCCTTCATATCTCACTTTTGTCCCTGTCACTCCAGTCTGCAGCACCTGCATCTTCCATTTGTTTTAGCTCTTTTGAACTTAGATTTATCATTTCCAAAAGTTAGAAAACTTTTCCAAAGTCACACATACATTCTACAAAACAGTTACAAAAGATCTACAGAACAGAACAAAACAGAGATAGAGGCTCTACAGAAGGTTTACAGAGGGTTACAGAAGGTCATCAGAACCTCATAATTCATACTAAAACCATTCCAAACTATCAAAAACTATTTAATAAACCTTTAAAATATTTCAACCTTCATCAATCATCAATCCATGCTTCATACAGAAGAAAATCATAACAAAACAGAAGCTATACAGAAGGTATCAGAACCTCAACATAACCTATTAGAACATCATAGAGCCTCATATTTCTACTAAGAATCATCATGAGCTTCCAAAACATAATCAATATCATCCAAAACATTCTCAAATACTTTCGTTAACAACCATACATCACTCTAGATCCATCAAAAATCAACCATTCAGACCTCAAAAGCAATAAAAATCGGTTTAAAAATCCAGTATTGTTCCACTCTCAACAAGGTTCCACAAGGTTAAAGTTGGATCTATAGACCTCTTACAGACTCATTCAAAATAGGATAGGTTGTAGACAATTTCAGTCACCCAAATTTGTGCTATCATACCTTTTAATGACCTGTTCCAAAAATTATTGTTTAGGGATTTATTCAAAGAGGAAAGTGTTAGCTTCAATTTGAATCAAAAAGTTTGTCAATCAGAGATTTCAATCAAAAGTTATGGCTGATTTAGTACCTATAGGTACTACAGGACTGCACTTTTCACAGACAAGGAAACAAAGCATTATGGGTCTAATTAGAGATGTTGGTTCTAATAGGTTGGATATTCCTTCGGTAGATATTATGGGTACCTTGGAACATGCTTTTATGGCTTATGATGACTCTCAAATGGCATTGGAAGCAATAGATGTGAGTTTGGTTGAGAAAGCACTTATCCATCACTTGCAACCACATACCTCTCAATTGGCTCAACGAAGTGTAATGTAGGCTCTTATCAATCTGTATGATAACACTATCTTAAAAGGATGTATATGTAATCTTGAAGCTAAATGCATGTTGTTGGGATTATTAAACATGTAGAAAGTGGAGCCTCAAGCTGATTTGTGGGCATTAATGAAGTATTTTTGCAGCAGCGGTACTCCTCTTTTGCAGCCTTTTCAAGGCAAGGATGTATTACATTGGTTGATATCATTGCTTAATCAATCTTCTCATCAGTAGTTAGAATATTCATTGGTATTGCTTTCTACTCTCTTTGTTGAGATTGATGCTAATCAGTGGGCTACAATGGGTCATACACCTCCATTGGTTAGTAGGTGATCATGGAATTCATTAGAAGGACAGCTAGCATGGGAAATCTTGGATGTTGGTACAAATTCATTGGCCAAACTTCTTGGGAAATGTTCTACCAAGTTAGAGGAATATGTTGCTTTCATCTTGATTTGTCTTTGTATTTACCATGAAGGAATTTGTGATTGTGTAAGGATGGCTATTAATGTTTTGCTGAAACATGCTTCATGGAAAAAGAAAATGCTTGCAACAATTGCTACTTAGTGAAATGACTTCAAGGATAGTGCTCCGCCTACTTTACAAGATGCTATTCTTTCTTTGGAATATACTTTGATGCTGCTCTTATGTCTAAATCTACAGTAGTAAATCATGGATAGTAAGTATACTTTGTACAAATCCAAGATGAAGAGGATTATTCCATAGATCTTGGACAACAAATCAATGGGAATCAACCAACTGCATTGTTGAATTCTTTGTCTCTTCAAGTTAATGATGATGCTAAAGTGGACAATGGATTCTATGATGGAAAAAAGGAAGATCATGAAGGTCAACCATATGAAGAAGACCAAACTAATCAGTAAGTTGATGCTATAGTTGAACCCAATGTATATGAAGATCACTTGGTAAGTGACCAGCCTTTTGGACCATTTGAGGAGGAATATGTGCATGTTGAAAATGAAGAATTTAAGGTTCTTGATTCATGCGTATGATGGATTAGTTGAGGATATGCATTAGTTCACACTTAATCAAGAACTACATCAAGTAGACCATGAGTTGGATGCATATGATCATGGTTATGAAAACCTGGATAATGATTTTGATGATTGGTATGCTGATAATGAGGATGTACATGAGATTCATGATGGTTATAATATGATGGATGATGGATATGCTTATGGTGATGATTATGGGGATCTTTCCTCCTACCCATTTGACCATGGTGGTCAAGATTATGAGTTTGATGAAAAATCTTCTCCTCTTGATCGTTATTATGATGGTATACCTTTTGACTCATAGCACACTTGACTTGGATGTGCCCATCACAAGATATCTCAACTTTACTACAGCATGTTCTGTAGTAGACAGCAAGTTGCCTATTATTTGCAGGTGTCTTTTCTTGGAGTTATGCTGGTTTAGTTTTAAATTTTATCATTTCAAATGGATGTCCATATGGTCTATTCACTTTTCCACTTCCAATCCCATCCATTACTTAGTACATATTAGTGCTTTTCCTATTTTTGTAGCCCCTTGTACTAGAGTAGTACTATGTTCTATCCATCCTTTTCCAGTCTTTATAGTTTGTTTTTGAGGGCAAAAACCTTTGGGATGGGATGGATTGTAAGAAGCAGATAAGAATAAGGATTTAGTGTGCAAATAATATTGATGTTATGCCATGTCACACTAACATTGGTATAAAAGGAGAGGACATGTAATTTTTTCTATATTTTGACACATTATTACATTAATGTCCTTCTCTCACCTTGCTCACAGCTTCAATGGCTTCTTTCTCTTTCTTGTCTTTCTCTCTCCTATTCTAGCCTTTCTCTCTCCTCATCACTCTATTTCTCTCTCTTTTGCACTCTTTCTTCTCTCTTCTATAGTCTTCTCTCTCCTCTTTCTCTCTCTCCAGTCCATTTCTTTAAAAAATTTATTTTAATTGATACAAAAAATCCATATGTCTTCTTAGTATACACTTCACTCAAGATTGCTAGTTGAAGCTCTCCATATAATGTTTTTGTCTCCTTCTCTATTTAGAGTTTTGATCTTCTTCATACATATTATACTTAGGCTTGCTCAACTCATGTATAATAAGGGATTTAGTTAGTTATCTTACATAATTGAGGGTCTTTTGATCTACAAAGAGAACTTTATATAATGCTTGCTAAGATTTAGGTTAACTTTGCAACTTTCTTGGTCTTGAAGGGGTTTTTCTTAGGTCATAGTAGACTCTATGGGGTGTGGTTTAAGTCCATGTGCAAGGTTGAAATGTAGGTTCCTCACACATTTTTTAATCAAGTCTTTGCTATATGACCTATAGGGTAGGTGTGTCTTTAGGTATCTTCTATTGTGCACGAGAAATTATCATGCTCTACATAGAAATTCCTATGGGCTTCTTTGTTGTTCCTTTTAACTTTTTACCTCATTGGGTACCAACATTGACTTTTTGCTTAGGTAGCCCTTTACTTTCCACTATATTGATAGATGGTAAGGGATTATGTGTTAGATATGATCAATGCCCCACCCTCATTAGGTGCTACCAATGATCCATGGTGCTCAAAGTTGTAAGGCCCCCATTATGAGAAGAAGCCAAATGTGAGCCTGGACATTGGTTGAATCCTGACTTGTATATCAGATGAGGTCTATGTGATCGAATGGCAAAAAGGTGACTGTTGTGGGTCTAATCTTTGGGTTAGACAGAATGGTTAAGCTGGTAGCAACTTGAGGCGCATTGCATCGAGTTGCGGTGTAAGGGAGTTAAAAGGGGCCCCTATTGTGGGGTCTGGGGCCCGCGGAAGCGGCCCCTGGATGGGGGGGGTCCTAGGGGGGCCACTGATCCCCCCTGGCAGGGGTTCAGGGGCAGCGCCCCCTGCCCGATGGTAAAGGGAATATTCCCTGGCCGACTAGTGGAGGCTCATATGGTAGGTGGGTCAGCAGGCTGACCTAACAACCTTCGCAGGCTATAAAAGCTAAACCCCTTCGCAGCCATCTCTCACTCATCTTTCACCCAGTCAGAGTTGTTGTTCTAGCTAGCCTTAAGCTCTTCACCTATCTTCTGTCTAGATCACCATCTAAGCTTCACACAGTGGAAGCACACGGGTGGACAGAGCCATCTTTGTATCAGTTGTTTGGAGTTAAATAATTTATTGATTCTCCTCTTATCTGTTGTGTACTCTCTATCTCTTTCTCAGATTCTATTCGCTGTGCCATGTAATATTTTACATTATGATCCTAATTTTTCCTCTTTGAGCATCAATTGTTGGGCTTTCAGACCCTCAAATCTCTAGTGTCCTTGTTGCATGCAAAAAGACATTGTTAATTTGGGGGGGCTGTAATATCCTTCTTTACCTCCTTGATTTCTTCCTCATCCTCCACATCTCATGGCAAGAGATGAATAACTTGTTGCATGTACAAAATTGTTGGTGCCACTATTTTCGATGGACCGGGGGTATTCCAATGGGTAGATTGTGCTCCTCTCACCCCTTGCCAGTTGGCAAAGATGTGCTCCTCCTATGCCTTGCCATGTTATAGGGTGTCACATCTAACTCCTAGGACTTTACCTGTAAAAATTTGTATTATGGGTAGCCATATGGCATATGTCACACCATCGCTAATTAATATTGTATTAAGTCATCACTAGATTTCCCAAATTATTACACTTTATACACCAAAGGGTTTTAGTTGTAGGTTTACTAGCACCCTCTTAGGGTTTGCACTCGGTTTGCATCCCTTGTCCTTCCTCTTGGACTTTATAAGCATTCAACATTTCTCAAACTCACAATCCTCGTTCTCACTGCTAGTCTTCTCTTTTAGGTTCAATCTGTATTTGAGTCAATGGATCATCCCATAAAATGGGGTTAATCAATGAATTTAGCTTTTTGTTTTTCCTTTTCAAAAATTTCCTACCCAAAAACATCTTAATGTGAACAATGCACTGATAAAAGTATTCCAAGTTATTAATAAATAGATCTTCCAAAGCTAAATCTTTATGGATATCCTAATTAAATCCTTGCACATATACGGAATGCAATGTTTCACTAGTGGGTTGTGTGTTTGGAGACATTCATCCTTTCAAGACTTTAAACGGAGTTGTATAGCTTTGGACTATAGCATCACCTTGTTTGAGACTACAAAGTCTCTCCAACTTCTGTGCATTGATCCAATTTGGCTAAAACTATGAGTGAAATTTTGCCTTGGCATCATCAAAACTTGCCCAGTTGTTTCCTGTTGCAAGCCAAGCAACTACCTTTTTTCACATCGATGACTCAAATGTGTCCACTTCATGTCTAGGATCCACTTGGGCTGGTAAATTGTGTTAGATATGCCCAATGCCCCACCCTCATAAGGTTCCTTCAATAATCCATGGTGCTCAAAGTTGTAAGGCCCCCATTATGAGGAGAAGCCAAATGTAAACTCGGACATTGGTTGAGTCCTGACTTGTATATCTGGTGAGGTCTATGTGACTAGATGGCAAAAATGTGACCATTGTGGGTCTAATCTTTGGGTTGGATTGAGTAGTTAAGTTGGTACCAACTCGAGGCACACTGCATTGAGTTGCGGGGTAAGCAAGTTAAAAGGGGCCCCTATTTAGGGGTCCAGGGACCGTGGAAGTGGCCCTTGGCTGGGGGGTCCCTGGCCGACTAGTGGAGGCTCATATGGTAGGTCGGTCATGCCGACCTAACTGCCTTCACGAGCTATAAAAGCTAAACCCCTTCACAGCCATTGATCATCTATCTTTCACCCAGTTAGAGTTGTTCCAGTTAGCCTTAAGACCTTCACCTATATTATTTCTAGATTGCCATATAAGCTTCATAGTGAAAGCGCATGGGTGGACAGAGCCATCTCTGTACCAGTTGTTTGGAGCTATAGAAATTTTCTAATTCTCCTCTTATCTATTGTGTACTCTCTATCTCTATCTCTTCAGATTCTGTTCGCTGCGCCGTGTAATTTTTACAAATTGACTATATATACAATCTCAATTTTCCTAAGAAAGGCATCCTAGTCCTTGACCGATGAGTTAGAAAAATTTGTAAATGGAACATGTGCTTGACATCCATGTAGGTATGTATTGGAATACCACAAGGTGGAGTGGGTAAAACCACTACTACTTTGGCTTACACGAATAACCACCTTGCTAGCTTTAGAGATGTCATAAGAGCAATTGGTAGACCAAAAAGCACATCCTAAGGTTTGGAAACACAATGTAAGGGCTAGTACCCTTAAGAGATGGTACCAAAGGCCACTACTCAAGCTTGAACCACCATGAAAACATAGGATGGATATCCTTTGGCAAACCGTGAAAGCATGTCTGCATCCAAACCTACATGCATGGGAAAGATTGTTGTGTGTAATCTGGTGTAAGTTTTGGTTGTGGTCACCAAGTGTAAGTGGATTACACCAACTTTGTGGAATGGCAAAGTCCTAGCATGCTCAAACCTAACATAGTGATATGCTAATGTCCCAAGTTTAACAATTACAACATATCATGAGAAAGACTAACAAAATGGATAGTCAAAGAAAATGCTTAACAAAAAAAGGAATTATCACATATTCAAATAATGCAATTGATGTAAGTATTACAAAGCATCATGGTTTCTCAAGGAGATTATCATAAGCACAAAAAAGAATTAGACAATGGAATACATTTCAAGGTATAACCACTCAGAGAAATACAAGGCACATACTAGATGGCCATGGTTGTCATCATAAGGATTCAATGTGCTTGAGTGTGAAGGATATGAAGTTGTGTATATGGGGTGAATTGACTTTGTACTTGTGCCAACAATAGCTCTGTGTGTATATGCAATCCTCATCACTTCCTTGTTGAGATATCGAGCTCCACTCGTGATACGCCAGGGTGACCGTTGTATATTTATGTCACCGACTTGTCAGTTGCAGACGCGGTTGGTACACCGCCCATGAATAATAGCTACATGATAGCTATCCTTATCTACTCTAGTTCGTGGCTCAGTTAGTATGCCACCTTAGTTAGTTGAGTTTGGTTTGAGACCCATATATAGGGTTCTTCTATTTCTTTGTACTTGAGTTCTTTTGGCTTACACAACTAAGAAGAGGAAAACTGTTTTCAGCCTCCACCCTTGTGTGTCTTCCCCCATTGTGCAAGCAAGAAAGCTTCAAGCGAGACTCCTTCCTTCTCTCCCACAATCTTGACATGGTATCAGAGCCTTGTTCGTGGTAAGGAGCTCAAGAAAGCAAGCCAAGCTCGCGGTGGTCTGGTAAGAGGAGCAGTGTTGCTTTCATTTCCTGTTTTGGGAGCAGATCTTTGCAGGTAGCACAGCCGGAAATTGCAGGAGTGTATTGTCTCAGGTTGAGACACTCTTCGCGGTGAAGCAAGAGGGCAGTATATGCTGCGGGAGGGGGCTTTAGCCCTCGGCGACCTTGTTTTTTTGATTTGAGGCCATTTCGGGGCCTGTTTTGCAGACGGAAGTTTTCTGCACGCACTCAAGAAAAGGCTCAGTTTTATGCTGTGCGACCACTGTTCTACAGGTCGGTGAAAAGTTACTGTAGAAATTGCATCGTATGCTTGTGCGCAGAGACATTGGGAGTTTCAGAATCATCCTTGGTTCCTGTTTATGCAAAATCGTCACTAGGAAGTGACTGTGTGGTCAAATACCACTTTCGCCAGTTTTGCAGATTTGCCCTTGTGAGGGTGAAGCTGTGTTTTTGGCAGTGACAGAATTTCTTGCAGTATTCTGTAATGGCGTCTGATTCTCTTTCACAGATTGTCACTGAAAAGCTTGACAAGAACAACTTCCAGGCATGGAAGTTTAGAATGACGAATTTCCTTATGGGAAAAGGATATTGGGAATTTGTTGCAGGAAATGAAGAAGAACCAGTTCTTCCTGATGTTCCCAATCAACAACAAATGCAGGCATTTAAAACATGGCATGAGAGAGCCAGGAAAGTTATGTATTGGCTGTCTATCAGTATTTCAGACTCTATGATTGTGCATATTCAGGATGCAAGTACGCCAAAGGAGGCATGGGATACTTTGTCAAAAATGTATAGCACAAATACGCAAGCCAGGAAAATGCAGCTCAAGCAAGAGTTGCATAATGTGCAAAGAGAAAGTATGAGCATCAACGACTACCATATGAAGGTGAAGAAGATTGCAGATGCACTTGCTTCCATTGGGTCGCCAGTGGAAGATGATGATTTAGTTTCCGTGACCTTGAATGGTCTAGGAAAGGATTATGCACAGTTTCGGACATCCATTTCAGTTCGTGAAAGATTTCCTGATTTTGAGGAGTTGATTGCTCTTCTAATTTCTGAGGAACAGAGAAATGGTGGTGCATCTTCTTCAGGAGGAACTTCAAAAGAAGCTGTCTTCTACTCAAATGCTGGAAGAGGTAGAGGCAGAGGTAGAGGAGGCCGATTTGGAGGCCGTGGCAGAAATCAGAATATGCAGCAAACTCAAGAAAACGAGTCCTATGGAGGAGGACGTGGTAACTCTAGAGGCAGGGGGAGCCAAAGAGGTCGTGGTGGATGGCAAAGAGGCCAAAATGCAAACAGTAATGTTGAATGCTACTACTGTGGTAAAATGGGTCATATGGCTAAAGACTGCTATAAAAAGCAGAATGACATCATGAATGGAAAACTGCAACAAGGGAATTATGCATCTTCTAGTAGACAGGGTGATGACAGAAATGAGCATTTGTTCATGGTGCAGCACATGAACAATTCTATGACAAGTGCAGAAGAAAGCAATGATGTATGGTATGTTGACTCAGGTGCATCAAACCACATGACAGGTCATGCAGAATGGATGGAGGATGCAAGGAAAATGGAAAAACCAGGATTTGTGGAGACTGATGATGATACTGCACATCCTATTGTGCAGATTGGAAAAATTCCCTTGTCTATGCAGGGTGGGAAAAAGAAATACCTGTCCGATGTATTTCATGTCCCGAATATCACCAAGAATCTGGTTTCAGTTGGTCAAATGGTTGAACAGGGCTTGCAGGTCAGATTTAATCCTCATGGATGCTTTGTTGAGGATATGAAAAATAAAGGTCGCTTGATAGCAAAAGGAAAGAAGAAGGGCAGAATGTTTACATTGGATGCAGACATGTCTGAATTGAGTGCAGCAATGTTTGCACATGGGACCGGTGTAGTTGCAGATATTGATATCTGGCATAAACGCATTGGTCATGTTAATGTACAGCGACTTAAATCAATGCAGGCCCAAAATATTGTTGCAGGATTGCCCAAATTCAAGGTTGCAGAAATGCATAAGGTATGTGAAGCCTGTCAGTTTGGAAAACAGGCAAGGAAACCATTTCCTAGACATGTTCAAGAGAGTGAGAAGCCATTGGAATTAATTCACTCTGATGTGTGGACAACTAAAGCTGCATCTCTTGGAGGCTGTCATTATTTTGTCAGTTTTATTGATGACTATAGCAGAAAAGTTTGGGTGTATTTTATGAAAAAGAAAAGTGAAGTTTTTGGGCATTTCAAAACTCTTAAAGCTATGGTTGAAAAAGAAACAGGCTTGCAGATAAAATGCCTAAGGTCAGATGGAGGGGGAGAGTACCTCTCAAATGAGTTTGCAAAGTTCTTGCAGGAGCATGGCATAAAGCAGCAATATTCATGCAGTTATACCCCACAACAAAATGGAATTGCAGAAAGGAAAAACAGGCATATTGGAGAGGTATCTCGTGCCATGCTCAATGAAAAAGACTTGCCAGATTTTTATTGGGCTGAAGCAGTTGCTACAGCAGTCTACATAATGAACAGGACTCCCACTGCAGCAATACATGGAATGACTCCAGAGGAGAGGTATACTGGTAGGAAACCAGATATTTCTCATTTGAAAATTTTTGGTTGCATTGCCTATGTACATGTGCCAGATGAGCTGAGATCCAAGTTGGATCCAAAAGCTGAGAAGTGCATCTGTATTGGTTACTCTCTGCAGCAAAAAGGGTATAGATGCTATAACCCTTCTACTCGTAAGTTTACAGTGAGCAGAGATGTTGTTTTTGATGAGATGAGTAGCTGGTATAAACCAGTAAATGTGATTGATGATGAAGATGCACAAAATGGTAATGCTACACAGAATTCACAGCAGCAGTCACAAAATGTTAGTGGACCTGGAGCGTCCTCTAGCAGTGGTTCACATTCTTCGCCATGGACAGGCAGATTGAGATCAGGAGAATCTTCTCAAAGCAATGCAGATAGTGGTATGCAGGTATCACGAAAAGGAAAAGAGAAGGTTGATCAGCCCATGTTTGATGTGAATGCAGGTCACTCTTATGTGGATGGTGAATCCAGTGGCTCAGAACAGAGCATTGATGATGAGTTGGGTATTCCTTCTATTGTTACACCTGGAGTAAGGAAGACCAGGGATGTTTTGAGAGCACCTGGGAGTGAACCTACTTTGCGCAGGTCTACAAGAGCTAGGTATCCTGTGGATAGGCTGAAATATGATGGATTTACAGCCATTCACTATGCATATATGGTCAAAGTGATACAGGAACCAGAACCCACATCTTTTGAGCAAGCCATGGGAAAAGAAAAATGGGAGAAAGCCATGGATGAAGAAGTGGATGCCTTGGAAGCAAATGCTACATGGGAGTTAGTACCTTTGCCTAAAGGTAAGAATGCAATTGGCTGTAAGTGGGTTTATAAGGTGAAGCACAATGCTGATGGTTCTGTGAACAGATACAAGGCAAGATTAGTAGTCAAGGGGTATGCACAAACATACGGCATTGACTATGAAGAAACATTTAGTCCGGTTGCAAGGATGGCAACCGTAAGAGCAGTCATTGCTATGGCTGCATCAAAGGGATGGTCTTTACATCAGATGGATGTAAAGAATGCCTTCTTGCATGGTGATTTGCAAGAAGAGGTCTATATGGAGCAGCCACCAGGTTATGTGCATGCTGTTCATCCTGAGTTTGTTTGCAGGTTGAAGAAAGCCTTGTATGGCTTGAAGCAAGCACCTAGAGCATGGTCTGACAAGATAGGACAGTATCTTGTCACTATTGGCTTTCAGATTTCCAAGGCAAATTTCTCACTTTATGTGAGAAAAACAGAGAAAGGTATTATGCTGCTTGTCATTTATGTTGATGATTTGATTATGACAGGTGACAGTGATGAAGATATCCTTCATGTGAAAATGCTATTGAAGCAGAAGTTTGAGATGAAGGATTTGGGAGAGCTGCGTTATTTCTTGGGCATTGAGGTGATTAGATCACCAAGTGGGATACAGCTCTTGCAGAGGCAGTATGGATTGGACATGCTGTCCAAATATGGGATGACAGGCTGTAAGCCTATTTCAGTTCCTTTGGAGCAAAATGTGAAGCTGAGCACAGATGCAGGTGAGCTTCTAGAAGACCCTACTATGTATAGACGCATAGTAGGAAGTTTGATTTATATGACTATTACCAGGCCAGATTTGAGCTATGATGTTGGATTGGTAAGTCAGTTTATGCAGGCTCCAAGGAAACCACATTTGGATGCGGCTAGACGCATACTTAGGTATGTGAAGTCCACATTGCAGTATGGACTATTTTATGAGACTGGGGTTCAGATACAGTTGCATGGATACACTGATGCTGATTGGGCTGGTAGTATTTCTGATAGACGATCTACCAGTGGATATGTATTCTCTTTTGGGAGTGCTGCAGTCACTTGGAGCAGCAAGAAACAGCCTACAGTTGCCTTGTCGAGCACAGAGGCTGAGTACAGGGGTGCAGCAATGGCTGCATGTGAGGTAGCTTGGTTGCATAAGCTACTTTATGATATGCATCAGTCTACAGATGGGCCAGTTGTCATTTATTGTGACAACATGAGTAGTATACACTTGGCAAATAACCCAGTCTATCATGCTAGAACAAAGCACATTGAGGTGCATTATCACTATGTGCGAGAGAGGGTTTTACTAGGTCTTATTGATCTAGTTTATGTCAGCACAGAGGATCACGTAGCTGACATATTCACGAAGGCATTGGGCGCAGAGAAGCTGCGCAAGTTCAGAGACCTGCTTGGTGTGCAGGAATTGGGATTGAGCTCGAGGGGGAGTGTTGAGATATCGAGCTCCACTCGTGATACGCCAGGGTGACCGTTGTATATTTATGTCACCGACTTGTCAGTTGCAGACACGGTTGGTACACCGCCCATGAATAATAGCTACATGATAGCTATCCTTATCTACTCTAGTTCGTGGCTCAGTTAGTATGCCACCTTAGTTAGTTGAGTTTGGTTTGAGACCCATATATAGGGTTCTTCTATTTCTTTGTACTTGAGTTCTTTTGGCTTACACAACTAAGAAGAGGAAAACTGTTTTCAGCCTCCACCCTTGTGTGTCTTCCCCCATTGTGCAAGCAAGAAAGCTTCAAGCGAGACTCCTTCCTTCTCTCCCACAATCTTGACATTCCTTTCTATCCTTTTATAGCCTTTAATACTTGCAATGTCTTGAAGTAGTTATGCCTTTATCTTCTCTAAATCGATGCATGTCATTATTGCACTACTACCATTAGTATTCATTTCTACTTTTAGCCACTAATGTTTCCCTATTCTAGCATCTTTACTAGAAAAATGCGAGATTGTGATAGCCATCAAGACTAAGAACCTTCAAAATGATTTTCTATGCACCAAAAAATGCTGAGGTGATGGGAACGAAACATTTAGAAGGTCCTTCAAGAAACAACCCCACTATAATGTGATTATGAAAATCAGTCTATCCACTTCACCCTAGTAAATGTAAGAATCGTAATGGCTTTCAGCAAGGGCAAACTAGCTTTTGCAAAGCCTCTAGTGCCACTAATGTCCAAGTTATGTGTCAACTCTAGTGAGGGGGTAAAAGCCTATTAAATGAAGAAAAACTATGCTTAGAAGAGAAAAAGGAAACTAGTGAGTAAGTTGACCACAACTAGAATGCACCAAACCAAATGGATCCGTAGTGGTAAGCCTAACTCAAAAACTCTATCTATAGAAAAATCTTGGACCCAAATGTAAGAATTGGTGCTATGATTAGCAAAAACATACAAAGAAACAAATGGGTTTCAAAAACCTTATCACGTGCATAGGGTATTAGGAAGGTAATCAATAGATCTATCTTCCATGCGTCTCCACAATCCTCACTATCAAAACCACAAAGACTATGGCTCCACAAGTGATTGTACAACCATCTACTATTTAGATATCCTACAAGTAAAGTGCACACAAATACACTCAAAATGACGCTAGGTAGCTGCAAACCCTTTCTTATACTCACGAATGTGCTGCTCTCTATGTTGGCTGAAAATAGCAAGTTGTAAATAGTTTGGCACCATGCATTTCTCTAGTCAAGCAAAAAGAATGCTTCTAAACTATCAACCTCCCTTATATTCTTGGAAGTGAAATCCCAAATACAAAGAACCCACATCGTGTGCACGGCTTCAACTAAAAGCACTCAAAAGGGTACCAAGGATCAAGTCCTCGATCTAATACATCTCAAACATCAAGGGGCTCACTCACAAATACTTGTTCAAGCCACATGTTGTCCCAATACTCAGGTAAGTTACTCATGAATATATGTGTGCATCACGTGGGTTCAAAATAAGGTATTTTAAAAATACCATTTTTATGTATTTTTTACATACAAAAGGGTGTAATATAAAGGGTTTATTTAAAGATTGAATAGAAAATGGTTATGTTTTATTTAGGAAAAATTCACAAATAAGGGTATTTATAAATAGGTCTTGAACGCACGTGATGTAGAGGATATACATATAGTAACTTTCTTGAGCCCCAATACCAATCAAGAAATAATCAAAACAATATAACTACACTCAAACTTGCAAAAACACTCAATAACAACCAAATAAATCCTCCCATGAGGTTAAGTAAAAGTATACACCACATGTGTCACACTAAATCCAAACTAGATATGGAGCCTAAATACTTCAAACCTTCAATAGTGGAGTTTATTAGAGCTATGGCTACCAATACATGTGACAATATAGTCAATAGCATTTGAAACCTTGATAATATATCATCTTATTCACTCAAAATTTTGATCATGTTGACCTACCCTATTAAATGAAGACATAGTGGTGGCAACTAGAAGCGTTCCTTGTTCTTGGGAAGAATCCAAATTCATCTTCACCAAGCATTCTTCTATTGACAAGAAGAGCTAATAGCAACATAAGTGACTAGAGAGAAAGCCCTAAATGGCCACTTGATCACCTCCTTTAAACATAATCGCATAGAAACAACAAGAGAAGAAATAGCAAACTTTAATAGCTTGGCCAACTGTAAGAGAGGGGGATTTAATAATGAGGAAATACTAGCTACATTGGCTGGTATATAAGGTGTTAGGGACTTGATTTTTCACCATCAGATAACAATACAAGTCTCCTTTTATCTTCACCTCTCTCTCCAAGCTTTCATGGCTTCTTCCTCTCTCTTCATGTATTTCTCTTCTTTTCTAGTCTTTCTCTCTCCTCATCACTCTCTTTCTCTCTCTTCCTGCAGTCTTTCTCTCTCTTTCGCACTCTCTCTCTCCTCTTCTTCTCTCTCTCTTTCTCCTGTCCTCTTCTTGACAAGTGGTATCAGAGCTTCTCAAGTTCTTGATCCAATTGATCATATTTCATTTAGTTCCTCCTTTTTAGTCTCACAAATCCAAAAATTTCAGGTATATAGGTACAGACATGGCAAAAAAAATTGGAGTGACCAGTGGACATTTCCAAGAAGCAAGAGAGACAACATTGAAGAATTTTTAGAATTTGGAGACATTTCAAGCTTCACCATCTTTATTTTCCTCTTCTGCTCTTCACCAAAGAGATCAAGGTCATCATCATCTTTACCACCAGCCTTTACAGAAGCATCAGGAATACTAGGTGCAAGTTTTGGATTTCCATTAGATAGCTCCCTAAGGTGTACAATAGGTAGACCAACAATGCTAACACCAAGAGGAGTTCCTAGAAGACACTTCTCTAGCAGGGCTGAGATGTGGTTGTACCATCGAGAGACATTAACCAGATTAGATCCAAGGGCTTCACAAAAATCATAGTATGCTATAACATCATCCTTTGAGCGTTGATACCCGGAGATGTAGCTTTGGGTGAGGAGTTACTCATCGAGATGTTTGAGACCGGTAGACGAGGTGACATCAGGAAGCTCCACGGTGACCATAGCTGCTTCCTTATCATTGTCCTCTAAATCCCTCTCTCTCTCTCTGTGCAACAATCATCTTCTTCCTCCTCCTCTTCTTCTTCTTTTGTAACACACATCTTTGCCACTCTCCCATCCTTTTGTTGTTTCCATCTCCCAGGGCTATTTCTCCTTATGTCGTAACTGCTCTCTCCGCTAGCCATTCCTACCAAAGCCATTCTCATTGCTTGGTGGTCATTGGGGGCTTGGACATTCTTCAAGATTAGCAACACCATTATGTGGACTGTATGCAGCAGGCATGCAAAAATGTGTAGCTTATGTTCTGGGAGAATGCCACCATGGGCTTCTTCCTCTTGCCCAACTCTGATCTATTTTATTCCTTTGAGGGGAGACTGTGAGTTTATAAGTCAATTATGATATGAATTTGGGCTTTTATTGGCATCAAGATTGCACCAAGCTCAAGTCAGCAGAAGAATACAATCAAGATAACCATTTGTGCACTAGATTCTAGCGGTGAGATAGACGGACTTTTGTCTAAAGCACAGTAACACATGGCTGCAAGTTCACGTCTAGGATGTTGTATTGAATTGAGATTTTAGATTTGTTGCATGTAGCAAACTTTTCTGGTGGGTACTTCATTGATTCAATAGGACGATAGCCACGAGCACCAGAAGTATAAGTGCTACCAAGGGCCTAAGGATAGCCAATGTTTCTAGTACAGTTATGCTAGTATGGAGTATGCATGTATCCATAACGAGGCGGGACAAACTAGTATCCAAATATGTTGGTGGGGTATGGTGAAATTGTGAGTCCTACAAGTTGTGCATACACATAAGGTGGTTGTGCCATTGCTAATGATGTTGTGTGTGTGACAGTTGGAGTTTGTGACAACTCTTGAGATAAAGAAAGGGACTACCCACTCATCAAGGTGGCATTATTACTACTGAATTTAGAAGTAAGGTTTGTAGGGACATAGGTATTTGCATCAGAACCTGGCTAAAAAACTGGGCTAAAATAGTTTGTGCCTGGATTTGAAAAGGACATGAAGCTACTAGGCAATTGCGAAGCCTCTTGTGACTGGGTTTCAATGGCTTCATGGGAGTATTGAGGTTGTGGCACTAGCCCAAACCCATGGTAACTAGGCAATGCATGCAAAAATAGCTGCCGGCTTGGTTGTGCCTCTGGCTCAGGTTTAGAGATCTCAGGCTCTGGTTTTGTTACACTAGAGGAACAATAGGTTGCTCACACACATTCTCCCTACTTGCGACTACCATTGGAACATCTTCACAGGTATGAAGCGACTACCCACTCATCAAGGTGGCATTATTACTACTAAATTTAGAAGTAAGGTTTGTAGGGACATAGGTATTTGCATCAGAACCTGGCTAAAAAACTGGGCTAAAATAGTTTGTGCCTGGATTTGAAAAGGACATGAAGCTACTAGGAAATTGCAAAGCCTCTTGTGACTGGGTTTCAATGGCTTCATGGGAGTATTGAGGTTGTGGCACTAGCCCAAACCCATGGTAACTAGGCAATGCATGCAAAAATAGCTGCCGGCTTGGTTGTGCCACTGGCTCAGGTTTAGAGATCTCAGGCTCTGGTTTTGTTACACTAGAGGAACAATAGGTTGCTCACACACATTCTCCCTACTTGCGACTACCATTGCAACATCTTCACAGGTATGAAGCTTGTTCTCTTTAAGACTTACAATAGTAGTCACATTTATTTAAAGATCAAAACTACCAAAGCTTCAGGCTAGCACATTCAACCTCAGGCACTTGAGGGTAATATGGGATTATAACAAGCTGTTTATCCTGCAAGCTTAACCCTTCAATCTTCAAGCTTGTAGCAGGCATTTGTTCCTTGATCACTGTGGAAGAAACCTTTTGTAAAGAGCCAGTAATTTCTTTTGCTGATGTCATCTCATGAGATGTCTGAATCCCCACTACATGTTTCCAAATATTTTTGAGCTTGTCCTACGATAATGGCTCGGGGGATTCACTATATATATATCCTCTATATAACGTGCGTTCATGGCCTATTTATAAATATCCTAATCTGTGAATTTTTCTTGAATAAAACCCAACCCTTTTCTATTCAATCTATAAGTAACCCCTTTATATGACACCCTTCTGTATGTAAAAAAATGTATAAAAATGGTGTTTTAAAAACCCCTTATTTTGAACTCACGTTATATATACATATATTCACGAGTGACCCCCCCGAGGATAATGGCTGAAGCAATAATTCCATAGCCCCAACAGAAATTGATTTCACCACCATGGGCATATTTTTTGTTGTGCTGCGAGCCACGAGACATTGAAGGCTCCATGCAACCACGAGTTGCAAGAAGGAGGACAACCACAAATTCTTTGGAGTGGACAGCCACTACCTCTTCCCCAAGCTTAAGCAAGGTATGTCTCATGGGTCTTGGTCTCTCTTCTCCAGCCACTTGCTGAGCCCAACCTCTTGCTTAGAGAGATTAAAGAATTATATGAATTCTTGTTTAGGTTGAAGCTATGGATCACCTATTGCTTGCCTTCTTCCATTATGCACTTCTTGAAATGCATGCATGATTGAGCACACTTAAAATTTCTTTCTTGTTGGTTGAGAATTTAACTCCTAACCCATGACTATGCTTGGTTTTGATTCTTGATCATTAAGTGAAAATTTGTAAGAAAGGGTAATTGATGCAATCAATGAGTCACTGATTTGCAGAGGTAACCCCTTTCCCCATCCCATTTCCCTTATTGATCATGGATATCATGAAAGGCCCAATCCTTAATTTGTAAATGCACATCATGATGGTTGCTTAATAATAAATGTTTGCCATGTATACTCAGAGTGAGGGAAAGCCCGATGCAAGGTGAGGTGGCAAGACAATGAAGGGGATGCAATGGCAGTGGAGAAGGAGAAGGAGAAGAGGAAGATACGAGAGAGAAGAGCACACATAATGTAGGTGCTGCCCAACTGAACTGATAGCCTTATTGCACTATCATATTATATATGAATAAAGAATGGGAAGTCACAGTATACATGGCTAGGCCCAGAGGCCTTTTACCCCAACAACCTCCCACCAAAAGGCCAATGTGGCTAGGGAGTGAAAACAAAGAAAAGAAAAAGAAAAAATACAAGGTGAGGAATCATAACATCTCACCCAACTCCCAATCAGAAAGCGAGCTGTGCAAGAAGTGTCGAGAACCTCTATAGAAGAAGAGTCAAGCATCCTTGAGACCATGACATCCAGGAGATAAGTGATCCGGTAGCTCCATACAATGGAGCAATCCAAGAATGCTTCTCATGAAGCAAGCACAACTCATCTCAGTGCACGGCTGTAAAGCATCAGAGTCGCACATAGCATCGGCATGGTGCATATAAGACAGCAGAGAGCAGTCAAACTCTCTAGAGTCAATCACTGAAAGAGGGTCAACATCTTCGACACTCGTCCAACGGAGTCTCAAGACTACATGTGGCCTTAGCGAAGCAGAAGACTAACATATGGCTGGTTGTCTAGCCTGCAAAACTACAAGAAAACGGCTCTCATGAGCCTATAAGGGGTCTAGCAACTGACCACCAACATCCTAACCCTGATTGATATGCATAGCTACGTCATCTGGGCCAATAAGTGCCTCATTTTCAGCATAAATAGCTTGTTGTAATGGCACTATAGCTGATGTAAAATCAGCCATAAAGCACCTTGAATGCTCATCAAGAGGGCTAAGAGGTGTCTATGTCTCATAAAAGACAACATGACGGCTATGTATGACCTACTGCTGGGCATCGAAATCCCATAATCTATAGGCCTTAAAGTCACCATGTCCATAACCAAGGAGGATACATCTACGTGACATAGGCTCATGTGGCATACGTACAGATGCTTGGCAGCCAAACACCCTCAAGTAATCATAGGAGGGTTGCATGCCACTCCATGCCTCATGGGGTGTAATACCATCCAAGGTCAAGCACGGCGTCCTGTTAACCAAATAGATTACTGTCATAAGGGCCTCAGTCCAAAAGCCATAAGACAACCCAGTTGTGGTAAGCATAGAAGCAACCTTTTCCTGTAAGATCAGACACATGCCATGAGCAATCCCATAATACCATGGGCATAATAAATCAATGCCATACTACTGACAAGAGGTCCAAAAGCTGGGAGAGAGAGTATGACTCTCATAATCCATCTGCAAGCACCTAGGCCTGCTACTAGCAGAATCCATAAACCTGTCAAGCAGAACTGCAGCATCCTCAATTTGCACCAAGGGAAAAGCCCAAATATGATGGGTAGCATGATCAACAAAGGTCACAAAGTATGACACTCCACCAAGTGACTGGGAAGACATAGGTCCATATACTGCACAATCGACAAGATCTATAGGAGTATGCGTCATACAATCGCCATAAGCCAAGGGGGCTCTGCAAGGACCAAGAGTACAATCAGGGTAAGCATCAAGATCTGTAAGTGACATAGGAGGCAACAATGAGTTTGAACGAGACAAGATCTCCATCTCTGTGTGGTGCATATGGCCTAGGCAATAATGCCATAGCAATGCATGTGGTATACGGATCACTACAACCATAAAATCTCCCATATGAGAGGCATGCACTGGGTAATGAGAACCAATTTGAGTTAATCTGGCCAAAACCAAGCAACCATGATAGATCTTCCATGACCTATCATGAAGAGAAATAGAGTAACTTGCATCATGCAACTAACTGACAGAAATCAGGCTCTTACTGTGCATGGGAACATGTAGAACATCCTTAAGCATAAGATAAGTCTCATTAGGCAAAGCTAGGTATATGTTCCCTATACCAACAATAGCATAAGTTTGCTCAAGGCCCAGATCAATACATCCATCAACCTCCCTGTAAGAAGAGAACCATGCTCTATGAGGGGTAACATGACAAGATGCCATAAAGTCAAAAATGCCCAATCAAAAGCATGGCCCGATCATTGAGCAAGTAAGCTGTAGGGAAACTAGATGACAGGAGGACATGCTCAACTGCATCATCATGGGTAACTGCATGTACCTCACCAGTAGAAAGAGTGGTAATACCTACTGCATCACTAACTCTCTGCTCATGTCGAGTCCATATCTGTCTCTGCTGCTCTCTAATCCATCTAAAGCATTTTCTTTGAACATGCCCAAGCTTCTCACAATGGAAGCAAACAACATCTGAAGTAGAAGAACCTATAGAAGATGACAAGGAATCCAAGTCATCATGAATAGGGATATCCATAGCATCCAGTGAGCTCAAGCAGTCAAGGGTTGTCCCAACATAGGGAACCTGCTCATAAAGACAATCATCTGCTAGTGGTTGAAGCATGCTACAAATGCTCATGAAACCTCAATGGATGGGAGGACATAAAGGCAACAATCAAGGATGAAAAAGCTCCCACATGAAGAGGATTTGTAGCCAACTGCATCACATAACCAACCATAGTAAGCATAAGAAATCTATTGATAAGAGTATATGATATTCAGCCATGAAATCAGCCCATAACCATATGCATACACATAGCTCTACAGTACATCATGCCACCAAGGAACATCCAAGTCAAGTAAAGACCGACAAGTGGCAACGCATCCTGCAAGAGTCAAGCTCTAGGTGAAGCCTAAACATCTATACAACATCCAAATAAGTGGCTCTGTAAGGTATACAATAGTAGACCATGTGCATAGACGGGTAAGCATAGATAGCATCTGCTCTCTAACATGGACGGGCAACATGAGCCCAACTAGCATATAAGCTAGACAACAGAGGAGCAAGAAAGCCAGAGCTGTAAATCCCAAGCACTATCCATGTCCACTGATCAGTAAGTATCCCGCATATCAAATGCAAACGAGCAATCACAGCTCAATAGGCAACTACCAAAACAAGGGAGCAGTTTACTGCTCAATACCTGTAAGTGCATCCAAGTAGTAGCCAAGATCCATAATCGGAGCATCAAATCCCATATAGCATCCAAGGTTGTAATGAAAAAAGCCAAGTTGTGATGGAAAAATCCAATTCAATGTCCAACTGCTCAAGGGAATACTCAAATGAATGTCGAGACGATCTCAAACAACTTCCATCCATAGCCAAAGCATAAAGCATTCACCAAGACATCATAACCCATACTGGGTAGCCTAGGCATAAACCATGTCATAGATGAAATGCTAGCCGCAAAGAAGTGATAGTCAAACAACTCTAATCTCAGTTCAAAAGCATTCCGGAGCATAAACAAGACATGTGGCATGGTCCAAATACATCATGACATCATACCAAGTAATCGGGAGCACCCCGTGACCAATAGGCATAACCCAACTGTAGCATAAATAGCTTCAGCCCTAGAGTTTCCAGCAGCATATAACCTCTGTAAATTGAGCAAATCAATGCTCAATCCAAGCTCAAATCCATAGACAAACCATAGACATACATTCCCATATGTATAGGCACCAACCGGGCATAATCGGGCATTAAGTGCCAAGACCTCTAAGCATAAAATTGAAGTAATAGGTGGCTGCTATGTTTTGGACAGATCTTGGATTGTTCAAAAAAGTCAATGGCTAAGCTAAATCAGCTCCAAATGCATCTCACATAAGAGGCATAACATCCACAAGTGATCCGGTATGAATAGACATCAGGAGAAGCATCACATAAGCCATATGCATACAAATACATGTTGTCTCAGCCCTGAAATATGTTGTAGAATATTTTCTCATCATAATTTGGCAAATCCAACATCACATTGCATCCGAAGCATACCAGAACCCCAACTTAGACTCTTACCTTACTTGAATCGGGTTTCGAATGCCCGAGATATGACAGAAAGAGTAATTTTTGGGCTTGAAACAGGCGCAAAAGAATCGTGAGTTGGCTGGGGGGTCTGCTCTCCCACGTGTCAACAATGGGGCCCACAGGGGGCACAAATGGGGGCAAAAGAAGGCCTATACCAAGCCTCACTGCAAGGCTTGGTAGGTTGGAAGCAAGATCCAGGTTAAGGAAGCTCCAAGAGGTGTGAGCTATGGCTGCCCACAACCTGTGAAAACCCTGTTGAGCTAAAAACTGAGTGAGAATGAAGATCTCATACCTCGTGTGGAAGGCCTGGTTGAGCTCTTGAAGACCCTCTCTGATACTAGTTGAAGGGGATGCAATGGCAGTGGAGAAGAAGAAGAGAAATATGCAGGAGAGAAGAGCACACACAATGTAGGTGTTGTCCAATTGAACAGACAATCTTATTGCACTATCATATTACATATGAGTAAAGAATGGGTGGTCACAGTATACACGGGTAGGCCCAAAGTCCTTTTACCCCAACAGACAAAAGAGGGGTGACCCCCTTGCCATCAAAGACCCTGAAGGGGTGCACAACCCTACCCGGGGGAAACTTTGCCCACCTCCCGGTGATCCAGAGCCCGAAGTTGCTTTGCAGGTGCAGGTACCCTCTTGAAGATCCGAGATATTGACTTGGCACTAATGTAGATGTATTTGCTGATATATGGATGTATTATTGGCTACAAATGTATGGAAAAAGACTACTCATGATGTATTTTAGACGTGATAATGCATATGCAGTCAATGGCAGTGAATATGATGCTTGGAATGTATGGGAGATATCTATGCCTGGGGAATTGTGCTAAGAGATGCTTATGACATACTCAATTCTAGAATAAGACTGCAAATAGTGAATTTGGATGATTAGGCAATGTATTATGCCATGTGGGATGACCCTTCAGTCATGCATTGACAAGTTGATCCATTGCAACCCCTTTCTTGACCCCCACAGGGTACTATAAGCAATTTTCTTGCATTTACTGAAGTATACCTACTCCCAAGAATTGAGGTGTAGGTCTTGCAACATGCCCACAGGTCCTATTAAGGGATCTGATCAGTTTTGGAGGTCTATTTGGACTCTGCAAGATACTTACACGTCAAAACATGCTCGTGCAGGTGTAGATAGGGTGCTAAACTGCACAGTGCAATAGTACTTTTTCTATCACAATTTTTTTAAATAAAACATGGGAGCACTTATGCTCAGTTCCAAGAGGGAATATTTGGCTCTAACTTGAATAAAAAAGTAGGTAAATTGGAGCTTCCTAGCTCAAGTTACGAGAAAAATAGTGATAGGTGGTCTAATGGGACTGCACCTAACCTTAGTGACAAAGGAAATTCGGTATGGCAGCCTCTATACTATGCCAAACTTCCTTCTGCCACAAAGTGAATAAAGTAAGGCCACCACCTAGTCATGGAAGAGCGGACTAGGACGCTATGCAAGAGGGAGATGAGCTTGTGAGGAAGAAGAGAGGAAAACTAAGAGAGAGAGAGAGAGAGAGAGAGAGAGAGAGAGAGAGAGAGAGAGAGAGAGAGAGAGAACCACAAAAAATAGATGAATCAATAAAACTTAAGAGGACACAAGAGATGGAGAACCCTCAAGACATAACCAATATACACAATATGGACACCAATAGCATGGGCTTATTACACTGTAGAGCATGCATAAGCTATAGTAAGGGAATGAACTGCATAAGCTCATGAGAGAGAATGGGGAAGGCTTAATAGGCCTGAAGAAGGCCTCTTGGTGCTCTCTTTTTTTTAAAATTACAAAGGGAAAGGCCTCTTTATATAGGCCTTAAGGGTGTTTAGGGAGGAGGTTAAGATAGAATAGGAATTAATACCACCAAAGCTGCATTAAGGCGGTTCCACCAATGTGAAAGCTCCATCTAGATGTTTTGTTGACCAATTTTGTACTTAATCAAGTTCCATCATAGGTGAGTTGTCTCCATTCTCCTCCCCATAGCTTGAGTCCAAGAGCTTTTCTATTAAAAAAATATAGAGAATCCTCATAAAATAAGATCATATCTAGCAATAATGGAGAGAGAGTACTGAGAATTCATACATTACTACTGCAATTAAGGATGATTTGAGGGTGATTTAGGAGGGTAATTCTAATGGTTTATTAGCTTGAGAGAGAGAAGAAAGGGGAAAGGGTTGGAAGTCTAATGAATGATGTTTTATGGAAGTGTTAAGTGTGGGGAAGAAAGTGTGGGTGTGTATAAAATTGGGAGGTGGTCTCCACCGTAGTTGGAAAAGGTTGGCATCCACCATTTTTGCCATATCGCCCAACTCGAAGCTCCAAAAAATTATAAAAAAGTACCAGCCAAAACTTCAGCTCACGCGCTAAAACTTTTATGTTGAAATTTTTTTTTGGATTGGAGTGGAAGTATTTTTAAAAAATCTTACAAAATCATGTGCCTAGTTTTTCTTCCACTAATGCTTCCAAGAAGGGTCCCATTTGTTTGAATTATCATAAGGCTCCAAAGCCATGAAATCATGAGCCTCACATGCCTTTTGGATGGCTCCAAATCCATTTCATGTCTTTTCTTTTCACGTTACACATTTTTCCTTCACCTTCCTCCATTGATCTTTACTCTTCACCCCCTCTTGGTAAACCAGTCCATGAAATATTTCCATCCAGTGATTTCTTGGATTTCCCAAGAGGTTGTTCCCACCCTCTTCTTTATTTCAAACCTCCAAATGTACAAAAAATAATCAAAGTGTTAAACAAATAATTTTTTGTGATTTTCTCGGATCACATGGCAAGGAATAGGGGAAAAACTAAGGCAAATGATGACCTCCAGCAACAAATAAGGGATGCACACACCCCAAGGGCTGAAACTAACTCTGAGGTGGAATATGAAGATTACTCTCAAAACATGGGGAGCCTTTATGTGCTCACTTATACCCTTAGTTTTCATGAGACAAGGCATGCTGAGAGGCATAGAGATTTGATGGAAGACATTGGTCAAATGAAGACCACTATGGACACCCTTGCTGCCCAGCTCACTAACGGATGGAATTCCAAATGAAAGGAAGAAAGCAAGAAGATCAGTCACATGTTCATGCTGAAAGAACTACCTTCCCATGAGTTAATGCAAATTCTCACGGGCATTATGCACCCGATGCTTATGCTTATGGGAAAGATGTATATGATGATAGTATATACTATGACATGCATGCATCTTATGAATATCGACAACAACAAAATGCAAACAAACATGACCAATATGCAAGTACATCTAGACATCATGTTAATGCTTATAGATATGATGTACCATGTCATAATGCAGAGAATCACTCCATTGAACCTTGGCAGCAAAATTGCTATTATGGTCAACAAGCTTATGCTTATGAGCATCTACCTTTTTAGCAACATAGTGATGATTATACATGTAAACCTTTCTTAATTGAGTAGCCCAGTTCTTATGGATGTGACAATAATGGTCATGCTTTTAAGTTCATACCTTATGATTACCCAAATGTAATGATGAGTT
The DNA here is from genome assembly GCF_053477565.2 of Lygodium microphyllum. Taxonomy (NCBI): domain Eukaryota; kingdom Viridiplantae; phylum Streptophyta; class Polypodiopsida; order Schizaeales; family Lygodiaceae; genus Lygodium; species Lygodium microphyllum. Next base: position 2,928,198 of record NW_028229516.1, read on the forward strand.
ATTTTCAAAGTGCTCATGATCAAGAAGAGAGCAATGAGCAAGGTGAACAACAAGAGTCGGATAATGAGCAACATGATCAACAAGAAGATGAGCAAGAAGACCAAGAAGATGTACAAGAAGAGAACAATGAAGAGCGAGATGTATAAGCTAATGAAATCTTAGCTGATAAATAACATGAGGCACTCACAGATGTAGATGGTTCTGTTGAAGGTTTTAGACTCTTGGAGAAACCTCATGATGATATTCTTGAGCATTAGTTTACACTTAATCAAGGTTTACAACAACCATTGAATGCATTTGATAATGACTACCTTGATCATGATTATGATGACTGATAATGATATAATACATGATCATACATGAATACAAAGATGGCATTGTACTTCCCTATGATGCGGGAGATTATGGACTTGATTATGGGGATACTTCATTGTATCGATTTGATCCAGGTGGATCGGAGTATGTGGTTGATGGGCATTTTATTCTCATGGACAATCATTATAATGGAATACCTTTTGATCCAAGAGGTTAATGGATTACTTGGGATCTCATTTAGACCAACATCCATATTTTTTAGTAGACTCTTTTGGCTGAAGATTGGTTATCTATAGCCATATTTTTGTGCAAGGAAGATTGCAAACAACTCATTGTTTTACACTAGATTTTACTCTAAACTTTGAACAACCAAACCCAACCTATATGGATTGAAAGCACTTACCAAGAGCTCCATTTTGATATATAGCATGCCTTGATTGGAGTTCTCTTCAGAAAGTTATCTCAGATTTACTACAGCAAGGGTATGTAGTAAATAGCTTGTTGTCCATTGTTTGCAACTCACATTTACTAAAGATATTTGGGTTAAAATTTTATTTTTATAATTCCCCAATAAGGCACATGTATCATAAATACCCCAATGACCCATCATGTGCAATAATACATCTTCATTCATTAGTATATCCTTGTAATAATGCAGTAGAGTAGTACTCTGATCTACTCCTGCCCAGTTATCATAAGTGCCCAAATTGCTTTTGAGGGCAAAAACCTTCAGGTGAGGATGGAATGTAGGAGAGGGGGATTTAATAATTGGGAAATACTAGCTACACTAGTTTGTATATAAGGTGTTAGGGACTTGCTTTTTCGCCATCAGATAATAATACAAGTTTCCTTTCATCTTCACCTCTCTCTCCAAGCTTTCATGGCTTCTTTCTCTCTCTTCCTATATTTCTCTCTTCCTTTCTAGTCTTTCTCTCTCCTCATTACTCTCTTCCTACAGTTTTTCTCTCTCTTTTGCACTCTCTCTCTCCTCTTCTTCTCTCTCTCTCTTGTCCTCTTCTTGACACCAACTCTCAAACTCCATTTCTAGAAAAATGGTTTACCATTTGCATAGAGTAGGAAAGATTCGGCTAACAAATAATAGCCAATGCTAAACAACATCGAGCTATAAAAACAATTAAGTATGGCCACACTTATAATACTCTAACATCATTCCACTTGATCGCCTCCTTTAAACATAATCGCATAGAAACAACAAGAGAAGAAATAGAAAACTTTAATAGCTTGGCCAACTCTGAAACTCCATTTCTAGAAAATTGGTTTACCATTTGCATAGAGTAGGAAAGACTTGGGAACCAAATAATGGACATTGCTAAACAACATCAAGCTATCAAAGCAACTAAGTATGGCCACACTTATACTACTCCAACATCATTCCACTATTAGAGATCACAGAATCAGTTGTTAAAGGACCATGTTCTACTACACTCTTATTTGGATTAAATATTCAGTGACGAGGGACTCTATATTGCTAGTTGCATGGGGATAGAAGATTTCCTAGCTAATACACCTACATCACTCATGTGAATATGAGACCAAGATACATGGATCATTATGTTATTGTGGAATACAATCCACATTTTTATGGTTGCCTACTACATTGAGACCCTATATGATCAAATTAGTCTAGATTTTCTTATACATAACTATTGCACATGCATTTCATTTATCTCTTTTTCTTTATTTCTTATTGTCCAATATGCACTCTTGAGACTTGGGAATTTAGAATCTCACCATGAACCCTAGGGGGTCCACCTATAAGAAATCATCTATATAACATGTGTTCAATGGATATTAAGAAATACCTTTTCTTTACATGCTATAAGGCCTTAAAATGATCCCTTTTACTTTACTAAATTTGCATATTTTTCTCAAATGGAAGTTAAGAAACCCCTTTTGTAAATATAATCTTATAAATTTTACTAAACAATTTACCCATTCTTTTGAACTCACATGATATCTTACATGTTTCATAAGGTAGCCTCCTCGGGCCATGAACTTGCCTTGCAAAATAGGAAGCATTACAATTTTTTAGGGAAAAGGAGGGATTGAGTAGATGAGGGGTCAAGTATGTGAGAAGAGCATGCATGTCATTTTTAAAAATAAGCATTGAAATTTTTTTCTACAAATATATGAACATCTAAAATAAAGTGTGCAAGCTTGTACACTTTGAAAATGTAACTTTTGATTACATGTCTCCTTTTTTTAGATACATTTGAAAATGGCTAGAGTTGACGATGAGAAGGTCATTTGTGAAAATCATGGAAAGCCCAATATTCCCTTTGGAGAAAAAGAACTAGCAAAGTACAATATGAACACATACATACTAAGGAATAGCAATTTGATATATAGACAAATTCAAAACATGGGACAAATTATAGATGGAGAGTGGAAAGCCCAAGAATTAGTTAAAACATTCACCCTGAATAAATATGTGGGGAAGTTTGGAGGTAGGATGAATTATCCAAAGTGCATGGAACTCCTTATTAAATACTACCACATCAACAAAGTGATTGGGATGGTCACCATGAACACAAGTAAAGGCCTATAGAATGTGGAAATTCCCCCATTCATAGAGTTAGTGCACAAGGCCCTAGATTCACTTAAGGACTCATAGATGGGGGCTAGAGAGAAGATGGATGTTGTGGCCAAGTTTAAAATCACAAAGTATGAGATGGGAAACAATTAGGATTAAGTTTTGAGGCAATTTTAAACCTGAACATGAAAATGTAGCCAAAGCTAATAGACATACTATTCTCTAGTACTAGACACAACTCCACAATGAACAAGATCCACATAGAAATGTTTTGAGGATTTAGTTACAAGACATATGAATAATGTGTACTTAAATGCTTATACAAGGAACACCATCCACATTGTGGCTAAAATGCTCAATTATAATTCCCAAGGACCTATGGATTCCAAGAAGTCACAATGGGAAGCAAGAAACCAACAAGGGAAAATGCAACAGGTAAAGTATCCCTGGTTGTGTTTGACTACCATAATAGAAGAATCATTGAATAATCCTAACATTGTTAGGGACTTGGTAACAAGTATAGGTGAAGAAATTACAACACCACTTGTTCAAGAAGTGACTTCAAGAGAGAATGGAAAAGGAAAAATCACATCCAATGCACCTGGAAAAGAGGAACGACCACAAGAAGAAGAGGACTTCTAGTGAGACCGCTCAAACCAAGAAAAATCTACAAACACACACATAGAGAAAGGTAGAAGAAGAAAGGAGAAAAAGGACTAAAGAAACACATCAAATTGAATTTGAGGATATCCAAAAGTAGAATGAAAAAACAAAAAATTAAGAAAGGAAACTAAGAAGAATGAGCTGGAAAAAAGCAAGGACATAGTCCCTACCAAAGGTAGAAATAAGAAAAGTGTCTCAAAGGGAAAGATGGTGAGGAGGAAAAAATGCCTTCTAAAAAGAAAGATTCCTTAGAAGTAACCCTAGAATACTCTCAAAGCATAGAGATAGAGTGCCAAGCTAGACTTCAAAAGGAGATAGAGGAGCTGGAGTAGAATGAAAAGGAGGACTGTCATTAGGCAATGCAAAATTTTGTAGAAGAGACTAGTAGGGGACACAACACATATACTAAAGTTCAACCTAACCCACCCCAACCTAGAGTAGGTTCAGGTAAATGTGCTGAAATTTTTGGAAACACAACAAGTGGGGAAGGGCCTAAGACAACAAAAGGCAATGGGAAGAAACTAATTCAACCTTTACCACCACCCCCCAATCAAGCCAATTAGTAGGAAATTCCACCCTACCATTAGCCACACCACTCCTAGGAAGAAAATATTTAGTGGTTGGATGCCATTAACTTATTTGTATCTAGAATATATTAGAAGGATTGGCCATTATAGGGTCAAAAAGATTGGCCATGGAAAGAGTAGAATTTTTTAAAAATGGAAACAAAGGTGCCAAGGATAGAAGGAACATCCTCACGCATGACTCGTACTACCCAAAGGTCTCAATAAAACTTTGATGACTTTCTCAAGACTTTAAAGGAACAAAGAGAACACAATGAATATGAAAGGAGGGTCATGATTTCCTTTAAGAGGGAAAAGGAAGCATATGTGGTCCTCCAATGGGAATACACTAGAGACATCTACACCCTCAAGATGAAAGTAGCAACCTTGGCAAGGAAAGATGTAGAGAACAAGAAGTGTGAAGAGGTGCTACACTAGTACCAATAGTAAAAGAAGAGCATGAAAATATGGGAAGCATACCATGAGGAAGTTGCAAAAATTATAGCACAGTTTGAAGAAAACCTAAGTAAATGAGTAATCCAAATAAGCCAACTGCAACATGATGAAGAGGAAACAGTGTAGATGAAGTAGAGATTGCTCAAACTTATAGAGCAATGGAAAGAAGAAACTAAGAATCAGAAATGCCTTGAATAGGCCAATGGAAAATTTCACAAAGGAAAATGAGGAGCTCAAACAAAGTAAAAGAGAGTAAACTACAATACTAGAGGCATTGACCATGTGACAAGATCAAGGAGGAAGTAACCAAAGAAGAAAATTAAGCACTTGGAGGAATGAAGCCCAAGCCCAATGCAAGAGCTTGATCACATACTTGCAAAAGCAAGGCATGGCAAAGAGGTGGCTAGGGATAGTGCAAAGATGGCAAAGAAAATCATGAATATTTAGCAAATTAATTTTACCAAGACATTAAATGAAATCATCAAGCCAAGCAAGGAGGATACATTGGAAAGGATCAAAAGAAAATTACAAATGGCTAGGGAAGCTCTTCAAAGCACCTTATGACCATCGATAAGATTATGAGCCAACAAGAGATAAAGTTGCACAATAACTTAAAGAAGAGGGGCTCACATTGATGAGAATCTTACTAGACTAGGTTTCATCATTCCAAAAGAGCCTACATTGTCATCACCTACAATCAATACACAAGGTAGGCATCTAGTAGATGCTCCAACTCTTGAGCACACACATACATAAATCATTTGACGAATCCACTTCTTTAGATACATGAAGGGATCCAAGATAGTGATGGAAGAAACAATTAGATGAAGTTGAGAAAATCACCACAACAAGTGCTAGACATCCCCTTCTTGAAGGAACCAAAGGTAATCATTATTCTATGGGAGAAGGAGATTTGAGAATTGGAGAGAAGAGAGCCACTAGATGCACTTATGACCTTCACCTTTAACATGATCCAAAAATTAAATTTAGTACTTCCTATGAACACAATGAACTAGACAATTAAGATAGGTGAAGCATTAGGAAGCAATGGATTGAGTGAAAAATACAACACATTGACTTGTGGTAGTAGGAGGAGGAAAGCTAGAAAAACAAAACATTGAAAGTGCCTAGAAGGTGTGAGGATTTGAGGTGAAATTAGCACAAGAATCCCATTCTTGAAGCAAGCAATGAATCTTGTATGGACATTTCTGGAGCCATCTCCATAAAAAGATGAAACCCCATTTATCTACCCTATCCACAAAGGAACAAAGTTGATTTCAACCTTGGCATCCATGGGAGGTACAACTTTTCTCTCACCTTCAATATCAATGCCACAAATTCTAAAGACAACATGAAGTTCCAAGAGTGGGACTTAGTCCCTTCCTTCCACAAGTTTTTGGATACATGTTAGACATTTCTTGACCTATGCTTGTGACTGGATATAACTATCTTAAATTTTTGGTGGTTCTGCTAGACTAAAAGAGAGATGTTGAAGAAGAAAGAGTGCATTTCCTATTTTCTAACATCAATGCAGGAATCAATAGGTACACCATGACCACACTCATTCTCTTGGTGACCATGTAATCAACTTTTTGCCTCAACCTGTCTTGGAAGATATAAATCAAAGATGCTTTACCAGATGTGACCATCCTTACTTGCCATCTAATCCAATGGTACTCCATGTTTATCAAAGGATACCTCATGAGCAAGGCCTATCTCAAATGTTCCCTAAGGCCTTTACTTCCATCATCTTAAGACAAGATAAAAGAAAAGGATTAGTACTGACTTCACCCAAAAAAAAAACCGGCACATATAGAAATGCCTATGGGTCCTCAAGTTGGAGGTGTTTAGTGATTGAGGTCACTTAGTTCCATCCTCAATCCCTTAGCCCTTTCTCCCATGATCCATTCAAGGTCGTCAATGGCAAGAAATCCCAAGAAATTAGCAAATGTATCACCCTGAACACCACATCATAGCACTAATAACTTTCCATTGATTGGATCCTCAAGTGTGGGATTGGCATAGGGAGCCTTAGGTTCTCGATCACAAATCCATCTCCCAATTGCATATCTCACCTACTCATTCTTCATGCCCCATATGCATTATTTTCTTGCAGGTACCTTGAAGCAACGAGAAGAACCAATAACAAGTATCCTTCCTTTTCCATCCTATAATCTGCCATTACATGCAAGTTACAAGCACATTTACAAGTGCCATAGGACTTGCACTCAAATCATAAGGGGGTAATGTTGATTGCTTACAAGTTCAGAGCAAAAAAGAATCATGAAATTTTGGCAAAAAGAGGAAAGAGGATCAAAGATAGGCATCAATAAAACTCAAGAAAATTAAAAATTTAAAGGGAAAATGAAAGATGAAATGAAGGCCATAGAAGACTGGGACATAGTAGAAAACTTAAAAGTATGCTAACCTTGTAATCTTAAGCAGCTTAAAGAGAAAAATATAATTTTCTTGAGCATTGGGCTCGCACCATGTATAAATTAATGCACAATCAATGGTATGCAAGTGGAGCAAGTTTGGATTTTTAAAATCTAATAGTCTTATGGGCTATAGGAACTTGGAAGATGGGTTTCAGTGTTAGCTATATATAGTCTGTCTATATATAGCGCCCTAGGTCCCCTCTATATATTCCTATCATGTGTGCTCAGTTGACACGCTTCTGGGGTTCCACTTACAGTGTCTCATATCTCTCTTCTCTCCTCTCTTCTCTCGTCTCTCATCTTCCTCGCAGTTTCAAACATGGTATCAGAGCACACATGATAGGAATATATAGAGGGGACCTGGGGCGTTATATATAGACATACTATATATAGCTAACATATAGTCTGTCTATATATAGCTAACATTCAATAGAACTATGGGCAGTAGTAGGCACCCTTGAGGATTAAGCTCTACAAATTTTTAGAATTCACAGGTCATATATATGGTGGAAAAACCTCAATGTAATTTATTTCTAAGATTGTAAATTAGAAACTTATCTCTTTTCTTCTCTTTTGTGTTGACTCTATCTTCGAGTCCTCTTTGTTGCATGAAAGCTTGGTATGTAAACCTAGCTCTATGTTTTGAGTAGGTTTGTGAGCTTTGATCTTTTACTTCTTGTTAGCAGTCTCTCTACCCTTCTTCTCTCCTTCTTTTATTTTCTAGGTTTGAGAGGTAGAGAGATAGAGAGTTTGTGATAGGAGCTTGAGGGCTTGAGTAGACTTGAGAGAGAGAGAGAGAGAGAGAGAGAGAGAGAGAGAGAGAGAGAGAGCACATATTGCTAGGCTTGGAGGAACAAGAGAGGAGCTCCTACCTTACATGGAGTTTATGTGATTGAAAGATCTAGAGCTTGTAGATGCATAGCTAATGTGATCATTGGAGCTTGGGAACTCTTCAACAGACTCCTAAACTACAATAGTTGGTGAGTTTTCTCATTTTGTCTATTTTTTTAATCAATTATGCTTGCTTTGCAGGATACATACTTTGTCTAATACTAGCAGCATGGATAGGAGTAGACTCATGGGTTCACACTATATATATGCTCTATATCACATTGTCAAGAGTTTTGGTGATAGCTCAATCTAGCCCAAAATAGTTGGAAACTAAATTTGGGTAAAGTGAAGCTAGCACAAGCGAGAGTGCAAATAATGTTTAAGAGAATGATTATTTTGGAAGCTAACTACTTGCATTTGCATGGCCTCAGCAACTTAAATGGTCTTGAGATTTATTTTGGAACGTGGTGACACTACACAGACCATATTGAATGTTGGATATTTTGAATGGTCCTGCAATGAAGATGAACTAGATGTTACAAAATTTATCCAACACAAGGAAGAAGAAAATGTGCAAAAAAACACTTTGATAAATATGCTAATTAGCTCTTAAATGAGTGAGGTAAAACATGTATGTTTGGAATGAAGGGTTAGAACCTTAGAGAGTACTAGGGCTATTTTTAAAGCAAAAAAGGCCTTAAAGGATACAAAAGCATCATTTTAAAAGGAAAACCTTTAAAAGCTTTTGATATTTAAAACACAGACTGCATTTGATAGGAGGAGGATATAATAGCATGTAGGTGATTGTGATAAAGGAGGCAACAAATCAATTGGAGCTTGACAACAACACTCATAGGAAGTTGGGGGAGGGAAATGAGAGAAACCATACGGTTGATGCGGCCATGAGACCATACGGTCGACAGGTACTTGAAAACTCTAAATGAATGATTTCGGTTTATTTAATTGCATATATATGTATACTTACATACGGTATATTTCTTGAACAGGCACAAGCTGCTGATGCTCCTGCCCCTGATGATCCAGCCGCCACTGCTGATGTTCGTGCCACTGCTCCTGGTGGAGGCGAGCACCACTCATCGGAACATACCGATGCGAGCTCCTCTGATCATGGAGAGAGCACAGGGTCCTCATCATCCTCTGATTAGCTTTCAGAATACTGTAGGATGTGGTTGTACATAATTTTTTTGTAACTGAAGCCATGGGCTTTTTTGCACCTAGCTCCCTATTTGACTTTGTATATATTTGTTCCTAATTAAAGCCATGGGCTATTTTGACATATGGACTCCCTTGTACACAAATGTATCATGTATTGACAATGTATTGAATCGTGAGTCTTGAGTCGTGTATTAAGTTTTAGATAGTAATATTGAATCGTGTATTCATAGAGAGTGAGTCTTGAAATCTAAATCGCTCTTTTTTTATGGTGCAATGCACCAAAAAAAAATCCAGAGAGTGCCTTTGGGTGGCTGGATGCTGGAACAGCATCCAGGCACCCAAAAGCACTCTCTGGATTTTTTTTTTCCCTCTGCGATCGCGTGTATAAGCCCGTGTCATCTGTCAAAATCGCGTATATTTGCGCGGATAGTCTGTTAGATTCGCGTGTAAATTTGCAGCAAAACTGCGCAGAACGCGTGTATGGGGTCGTGTATTCGCGCGACTGGCTGTTCACTGTACACGCGCTTTACACGCATGTCTCTGGCCGCGATGATACACGCGCTATTACACGGGCCCGACACTTTTTTTCCCAAGTCATTTTGTGCGGCTAGGAGCGCGGGTATGAGCCCGATCTCTTGTAGTGACCTATGTGAGATCATGGAGAAGCTAGTCATTATTAGGTATTGCTATCAATAGTAAACTGTTGCCATTGTCTATAATGGTATTGAAGCAATTTGTTGTTGATTCATCAAATCATATGGGCTTGGAGCATCATGATCTTAGGGGGGTTTTATTATTGTGGGCTTCGTCAAAGCATTTCTCAACATGTATGGGGGCAACTGGATGGACCTAGGGTGTGTCTTAGAAACTAATGAAGAAGCATCATTATTATCATGAATAAGCATCAATGTCACTAGGGACCGCTTCATCTTTGTTAGGCACTCAATATTGTCATGAGAAGCTATTCATGCTCTGATTGGGTGGACCTAGAAATCAGTCAAGTTTTTGTAACTATTCATAAAGCTTGGGTGGGGTCCTTGATCAAGACGGGACTTGAAGTATATGTGCTAGAGTTACCAGCTTCCAATAGTGGAGAGCACATCCTCTAAGAGCATACATGGTGGAAATGGATTTAGAGTTTATGTATAGGCTAGAGGAAAGCTCTATGAATGACAAGTTTTTAACAACACTAGTTAAGAGAAGGTCGGCACATGCAAGTGTGAAGAGCAAAGGAAGGATTCAACATAGACTATAGAAGGAGTTTTATATTTACGATTGTGAAGTTGAGCACCATACATATCAATAGTGGACAAGCAATTATCAAAAATCATGATGAAGATAGGAGATAAATAAAAGTGTAGCTACTAGTGGTGGCAATAGCTTCTCTCTGATGGAGTCAACACTATTGAAGCTATATATAGCTCACACTATCTAGACTAGGTCTTACCTATATATACATAGATTGTGATCAATATGTTATAGTCTTTGGGAGTGTGCATGGTGTGTCTCTTCTTTCTCTCTCATGTCTTTATATATATTCTCTCTCTACATCTCAAAATGGTATCAAAGCTATCATGATTGACTATATCCAATTCCTTGAAGAAGATAATCAAGAAGTATACCTATGTAGTATCTCTTCACTTTTCTAATACCCAACTATTTTCTACAACAATTGATAGTCTAGAACATTTTGACATTGTAATGAAAGCACTCGTATGTGCTTAATATTGTATGGTTCATGAATATGGATGAGAGATGTGGAGTGGAGTATGCCACATAGGGCACACATGAAAAGTGTGAGTTGTATGGTGTCACATGCATTGAGAGATCATCGATGGAGCATGTCCTTCTTTATATATGTAACCAGTCTACGCAATGAAAGATAAGTTAGAGAACATTTGTTGAGTATGTATATTGTGTGTCTTTCCTCTGTAGCCATGGAGTTCCTTGTGTATTACACTCCACCATAATTATGTGTTAATGATTTTGAACACACCATGATCAACCCCACATTGGGATTTTTGACAAAATCATCATCATCAAGCTTGTGTCAAGCCACCTTTAATCATTTTGTACACACCATGATCAACCCCACATTGGCATTCTTGACAAAATCATCATCATTAGGCTTGCATCAATTGCTGCCAAAGCATCTACAATACTCCTCACCTTCAAAGCATACTCATTGACAAACATTTTCCCTTTCTTCAAAGTATTCAACTCTTGCTTGAGTTGAACGTTCCATGTCTTTGTATTTACTAAAAACATATTCTCAAAGATTGTCCGAGATTCATGTGAATTTTTTGCATTCCTAATATGTCCCAACATAGTATTATCAATTACTGCAAATAGCCAATACATCGCATTTTTGTCCTTTGCATTCCATTATTTCCATACCTTTAATTCATCTACAATTGTAGGGTTACTCAGCTCTAAAAGAAATGGTGAATAGGTCCAAACATTTTACTCAAGTTTAGAAAGGGGACATGGCAGATCCTCTTCAAGAGGCCATGGTGTGGGACATGCTAGTGATAACTAGCAAAATAGGTTAAATCAACAATTCGGTGAAATGCAAGTTTCAAGTGGCTATGGAAAATTTAGAGGCACAAGAAGCTTTAGAGGAAGAGGTGGATGGTAGAACAAAGGTTCTAGAAATTTTGGTATTGTTTATCATTATTGTGGCAAAACTGTGAGATTTGATGTGTGAACTGAGTAGTGTATATTCTCCAAATAAGCCATTTTGGGCTTTTTTGCTGTTTTTTTGGGTATTTGAGGTTGTTTGGGCCTCATTTTAAACGCACAAGGTTGGGACATTAGTTTTGGATTATTGTGAGATTTGATGTGTGAGTAGATGGCTGTATATTTTACATGTAAGCACTACCTTTTTGGGAATTAGAGGCCATTTTGGGCCTCTTTCTATACACACAAGATTGCAGACAACACTTTTGGGGCATACTGCAATTTCGACTATGGTGGCCAAACGTAAGTGCACATGTTACAATTTTCAAATCTATAAGTTTTGAGGTGTTTTCCAAGAAAGAAATATATGTTTTATCTACAAACAGGTTGTAGATTACATGTACTACTGAGCCCTCAATAAAAAAGGTTGCCTAATATATTATTGTGCACTTGTTGTGAAAGGTTACAAAAGACATGCTTGCTATTTTGTATTATTTTTGTGATAATTGTAGAGAAAAATGGAAACACCATCATTGAGAATTTGGACAAAAACAACTACCCATCATGAAAGTTCTGTGTGAAAAACTTCCTTATTGGAAAAGGCCTTTATGATTTTGTTTCAAGTAAAGAAAAAGGAGCTTGTTGTAGGTGTCAAGAGGAAAGAGCTAGAAGGGAAGAAGAATGGCAAGTTAGTGGGCCAAAAGGTAACCAAGGGAAGGTCTAAGAAAGCACATCAAAATAGGATTGCCAAGGAGAAAAAGATGGCATAGAAAGAAGCTAAGACAAAGGAAGATGGCAAAAAGAAGTCTACAGAGATATTGAGACTCCCAAGGAGAAGAAAGGATAAGAGACCATTTCACCAACTTGAATGAGAAGAAAATGTGCAAAGTTAAGCAGGAAGAAGAAGTAGAAGAGAAGTCAAAGTTTGTGGTAGAAGAATGAAGAAGAAGCTAATAATGTCGATGAAATGAAGGAGTTTCCATGTGGCAACCTTTACTTTTTTTGGATTTTTGGCATATCTAAAGCCCCATTAAAATACCAAAGCAAAAGTAAAGTTATACATTCTAAATATGTCTGTGTGAGACAATGTGAAAAAGACATTTACATTTGTATTGTTTATAATGATAGCCAAACTTAAGAGTTGAAAATTAGAAATTATATTTCATCCATGGTATGAGGGTACTCTGCCCCACTTAGAGGGTCAAAATTAATGTATTTGTATGCATGTGTATCTCAAAAACAATTGTTTGAGATAAGGTTGCACAAGAATTAACTTGTGATGGATTCTCTACCCAATATTGAGATCTCAAAAGGACTTTGTAAGTGGGGGTGGATTGTGAGAGCATGCACATTTGGATGCATGAGCAAGTTTGTCATCCCTTTCTCAAACACTACAACAATTCAAAAAGGATGGGGTAGGTTCACTTGAGAAAGTGGTGCTCAAATCAACATTGTACACACACAAAGACATGCATATGGTGGACTAGATGTATCTAGTCAAGTAAACACTCCAGTATAGCCTTGAGGGGGAGTGTTGGGTGGTAGCAATTGCAATCATGCAATGCTACATTGGATGAGTGAAAAGGTAAATTAAACACCTTGCTTAAGTGGGGGTGTTGACATTGTAAGCTTTGGTACTTATGGGTCTTTATATGTGAAAGTACTCTTATGTGCTTAAGATTATATGGTGCATGAATATGGATGAGAGATGTGGAGTGAAGTGTGACACATAGGACACACATGAAAAGTGTGAGTTCTATGGATTCACATGGACACACATATGGAAAGTGTGAGGGATCATTGATGAAGCATGTCCTCCTTTATATATGTAATCAGTTTATGCAATGAAAGATAAGGTAGAGAACATTTATTGAGTATGCATATTGTGTGCCTTCCCCCTATAGCCATGGAGTTCCTTGTCTATTACAATCCACCATAATTATGTGTTAATAATTTTATACACACCCTGATTAACCCCATGTTTGTATTCTTGACAAAACCTGACCCACCCAATCCTCCATGGATGCGGTATGAAGAAATGGTGGTCTTCCTGGATCAAGACAAGTCCCAGATCACATTTTGATGGACCACCACAAGCAACTAGCTCTAACATCTTGAGTCACTGTGATATCTTAACTTTCATTTAAAATATTCCCAACTTCTCACAAAATGGACTTGAAGAACTCTAAAATCATTAATTAAAGAATATCTCAAGCAAAAAAAATGAGTATCGTAACCCGATATATTTTTGGGATTGATAGGGATTGTAGCCGCCATTATGGAAGTTACCATGTTGTCATATTGCTGCGCATTCGAGGTGTGTAAACCACCCAAAAGTCGTGTGTGTGATTTGATACTTTGTACATAATTAGTTGTTATGTTTGCTCTTTCATTCTATGCCGAAGACGGAGAAGAATAAGGAATTTTGGTAGACTGGTAACTTGAGATGCAATCTCATGGATCACTTTGATTGTGACCAAGGGTTCGTTTGAAAGCTGTGGCAGCATAGGAGCATTCCCAATGGGCCAAGAGATACATGCTGAGATCATCCTAAGGGGCCTAGAAAGAGACTCTATTGTTGGTGACATGCTCGTGGACATGTATAGAAAATGTGGCTTTATCAAGGAAGGACGAGAAGCATTTGAGAAATTGACTGTCCATGATGCTATATTGTGGACAATAATGCTAGATGCCTATGTTCATAATCGTGAAGGTGATATGACTATGCGATGCTATGAGGAGATGCAACATCAAGGGGTGCATGCCAATTCTATTACATATGTTATCTACTTGAAAGCTTAAGCAACCATAGGAACATGATAAGTCGACAGAAATTTGATTGAGGTCTTCATTAAAGGAAACGGAAAAGATATGCTTGTGCCAAAGAGGCCCACGAAAGGAACAAATTTAGATGGCTATTTTAGGAGCCGCTTTTCTGGAAAAAGGGGAGAGCTTTTTGAATCAAAAGGGGGGGGGGGGGGGAATCTAATTGCGTATGAAGAAGGAGAAAAGCAAAAAACGGGTGGGAAAAAACAGAGAAGGGAAGGCTCCCGACATGCGTTGTTTTTTTTTGAACTGTGGCTCAGAGGCTGGGAAAAAAAAGAAGAAGATTAAGGGAGCTTTGAAGAGGATCGATGGGAGAGGAAAGGAGAAAAATTGACAATTCTGAGAGATCCACAGGGAGGAGAGAGAGGATGTGGGTGTTCTTCTTCTATGCTGTTTCCACTTAGCGTGGAAGGCTTTTCTCGTTGACGCTCGCAGTGGCAATGGCGGCGATCTTACATCCCTCTTCTCTTCTCACCTTGTAATTGGAACCTCAACAAGATTAAAGAAAAAGAGCACAAAAAAGGAGGAAAGCGGAGACACTATTAAAGATCCATATCTCATCTTCTTCTGGATCTCTTTTACTTCTGCTTCTTCTTCTAGAACATTGTCTCATCTACTATCTGCAGTTAGCAATACGCAATCTCAGGAAAAAAAAAAGCAGCAGAACCAGAAGCCCGCGCCTTGCGACATCAGGGAAAAAGGTGGAAGAGGTACTCCTCGGATCGGACAAATCTTTGCAACGAGGATGACTAGATTCGGGCCTATCCTCTCCATACAAGGTCCAACGGAGCTTCATAGCTGTAATTCTGATTCAGTGCATTCAAGGAATACTACAGACAGAAAACAAGGAAGAATTTACAGTGTTTCGTGTGCAGGATTAGATTAATTACCTTCAAGAGTAGTGGGATTTAACAATTACACAGGTTTACAGGGATTTACATTTGAAGATTCTCAGCCTTGCAGCACATTGACTTGTGCTTAGGATCCCAGCTACTAAATGAGGTCTGACAGAGAAAGCACACGGGTGCAGAGGCTATTAAGAGAGCTTTCAGAACTGTGTTTTTCATGCTGGTATTACTAGCATCATTGCTGCTGTCGTTGAATCGAGAGAGCTATTGATAAACAGAATTGTTTTTCTGCGTTTTAAACAACTCTGCGCTTTAATATGCGAGAGCAGAGATAGTCATAAGAAACAAAAGAAAATTCCATTTTTGATACCCTGCTGCCATGAATCGAAAAAGGGACACTAAAGCTCCTGTGGAGGAAGTCCCTGATGAAGTGAATGTCATGAGGTGGTTATGAATGGATCAGAACGAACTCTAGTGCTCTTTTCTAATCTTTCTGTAGAAGATTGGGAGGTGATCACATACAACTTTTATCTATCAAATCAATTCTCTTCATGAGAGAGTCCGTTATTTATTTGTTGGGCTTCCAAATTGTTCTTCATCCACAAACCGAGACCACTTGAGTCTGTTTATGTATCGTATGGGAAAATCTTCTTAAGGACCTTTGATTTAAATTTGATTTTACAAGCTCTATTTACTACGAATCCAGTCCACCCAAAAGAAAATGCATATTTTTCAGCTGATAACTTGAACCAGAATCGACTTGCGGAAACAGAAAATATGACACTTGATGTAATGAAGGAGCTGAAACTGCTTACAAAAGGAAACCTGAAACTGTTCTTATTAGAACTGTAAACAAGCAATGTTCTTAAGTTCTACTGGTCGAAGCTCTACATCTCCTATTTTTTATTTGACTTCGTTCTCTTGCTTGATTTTCTATCCTAAAATTTATCAAGGACTTCTGAAGTTGCGACATTGCTTTCGAAACCCTTCGACATCTTTGGTGAACCCGACGTGAAAGCGTCCCAGAAATTTCAGGATGGGAGATACTTCAGCCTCTATTTCAGCTTCTTCTACAACTCCAACTGCGTCTACTTCAGCTCCATCAATGACTGCTGCGTCAAGTACTTCAACAGAGGATCTAAAACAGATTTTGCAGAATATGTCCATGTATATGCAGCTCCAAAATCAGCAAACACAATTGTATATGCAGCAGCAGCAACAATTGCATCAACAATAGTTGTCTCAGCAAAGGCAACTCTATTCGGAGCAGGAGAATACAAACAGCGTGACTAAGGCTATTGAAGCAGTTGAGAATGAGAAGAAGCTATTTGTGTAAAATATTACACGGCGCAGCGAACAGAATCTGAGAAAGAGATAGAGAGTACACAACAGATAAGAGGAGAATCAGTAAAATTCTTTAACTCCAAACAACTGATACAAAGATGGCTCTGTCCACCCGTGCGCTTCCACTGTGTGAAGCTTAGATGGCGATCTAGACAGAAAATAGGTGAAGAGCTTAAGGCTAGTTGGAACAACAACTCTGACTGGGTGAAAGATGAGTGTGAGATGGCTGCGAAGGGGTTTAGCTTTTATAGCCCGCGAAGGTCGTTAGGTCGGCCTGCTGACCGACCTACCATATGAGCCTCCACTAGTCGGCCAGGGAATATTCCAGGGAATATTCCCTTTACCATCGGACCCCACAATAGGGGCCCCTTTTAACTCCCTTACCACGCAACTCAATGCAATGTGCCTCGAGTTGCTACCAGCTTAACCACTCCGTCTAACCCAAAGATTAGACCCACAAACAGTCACCTTTTTGCCATCCGGTCACATAGACCTCATCTGATATACAAGTCAGGACTCAACCAATGTCCGGGCTCACATTTGGCTTCTCCTCATAATGGGGGCCTTACAACTTTGAGCACCATGGATCATTGGTAGCACCTAATGAGGGTGGGGCATTGATCATATCTAACACCCCCCCTCAATGTCCACCCATAGGTGAACTATCTCCTCGGCCCAATGCCGAGTCTCTGAAGATGAACTTGAAGCAGATCCTTCGTAAGTGCTTTGGTGAAGATATCTGCTCCATTCTCCTCTGTTGGACAGTAGACCAATTCCACTATCCCATCCTCCATCAAATCACGCACATAGTGATACTGGATCTCTATATGTTTGGTGCGTGCATGAAACACTGGATTTTTGGCAATGGCGATGCAACTCTGATTGTCACATCTCAGCACAGTTGGTTCTTCATCCTGCACTCCCATATGCCATAGAATCCTTCTCAACCATACGGCCTCACATGCAGCAAAACAAGCTGCCTTGTACTCTGCTTCGGTAGAAGACAATGCCACTGTTGGTTGCTTCTTACTAATCCAAGAGAAAATTCCTGAACCCAAAGAGAAACAATAACCAGAAACTGACTTCCTGGAATCAATGTCTCCTGCCCAATCTGAGTCACAGTTCCCCACAAGAGAAGTTCCGAAACTGTATGTGATACCATAGTCAAGAGTTTTCTTCAAGTATCTGAGCACCCGCATCCCAGCCTTCCAATGACTCTCATGAGGTTTGTTTGAGAACCTGCTCAAAACACCAACAGCAAAACTGATATCTGGTCTGGTGTTACACAAGTAGATTAGACTGCCGACCAACCTCCTATACCTCCCAATGTCTGCTAGTGCTGATGTATCCTCAACGGATAACTTTACATTCACCTCCATAGGTGTAGCTATCTCCTTGCACTCGGTCATGCCAAATGCCTTCAAGATCTCCCATGCATACTTCTTCTGAGAGATGAAGATCTTTCCTGGCTCTTGCCAGACTTCAATCCCCAAACAATAGTGCAGCAAGCCCAAGTCTGTCATTTCAAACTCAAAACTCAAAGCCTTTCGAGTTTGGTTGATCATATCTTCATAGTCACCTGTAATAAGAAGGTCGTCCACATATAGGACAATCACTACAGACTTTTTACCATCCCTGTAAACATACAAGTTAGCATCTGAGGCACATCTTTTGAAGTTTAGGTTTAAAAAGAACCTATCTATCCGCTGGTACCATGCTCTGGGGGCTTGTTTCAGCCCATACAATGCCTTCTTCAGTTTACACACTTTGTTCTCAGAATGGGGGGCCTCAAACCCTGGTGGCTGAGCCACGTACACCTCCTCCTTGAGGTCACCATTTAAGAACGCTGACTTAACATCCATTTGGTACACTGGCCACTTCTTGTGGGCAGCCACTGCAAGTACCGTGCGAATAGTGGTCATTCTGGCAGTTGGGGCAAATGACTCTTGAAAATCAAACCCTTCAACTTGTGAAAATCCTTGGGCAACCAGTCTAGCTTTGTACTTTTCTAAGGTACCATCAGCCTTGTACTTTACCTTCCAGATCCACTTGGTGCCAATAATCTTCCGCTTTGCTGGCCGATCCACTAGCTCCCAAGTGTCATTCTTCATTATGCTGTCATACTCCGCCTGCATAGCAGCCTTCCATGATGGATCTGCAAGTGCTTCTTCTAAGTCAGTTGGCTCCTTTACTTCTCTCATAATCTCAACCATCAAGGCCATGTTGACTATGTGAGCAGAAGCCCTCCTTTGCTCCTCTATTCTCTGAGACCTCCTTGGTCCGTCTGCCTTCTCCTCAACAGATGCAGGCCTAGGATTATTGTGGTCATAGAGCTGCTTCACCCAGTGCGGCAATGGCTTTTCCGGTGGGGTGATGTCAGGTTGGTGAACTTTTTCCTCATCATCTGAAGATGATGCTTCCTCCTCCTTAAGGATAGGGATAGCTCTCGGGACAGGTTCATAGTGGACTACTTCTTCGCTTGATGATAAAGTGGAAGACCTTGCCTTCTCCTCCTCCACTGTATGCGGCTCCTCCTTGAACACCACATCACGGCTCGCGATGATCTTCTTTGCCTCTTGGTCATATAACTTGTAAGCCTTCTGCTCATCACTATAACCCAAGAAGATACATTTTCTGCTTTTTGGTTGTAACTTGTTTCTCTTCTCATCTGGAACATGTGCATAACATTCACATCCAAAAATTCTGAAATGTGAAACAGATGGTTTCTTACCAGTGTAAGCCTCATGAGGTGTTTTTCCCTTGAGAGCCTTTGTGTAGCTCCGATTTAGAATGTAGACTGCAGTATTAACAGCTTCAGCCCAAAAATGGTTAGGCAATCCCTTGCCCTTTAGCATGCATCTTTCCATCTCCACAATGGTACGATTCCTGCGTTCCACAACACCATTCTGCTGAGGTGTGTGAGGCGTCGTCAATTGACGCTTGATCCCTTTGCTCTTGCAAAAGCCTTCAAACTCCTTTGAGTTGAACTCACCACCACCATCTGTTCTAAATTTCTTCACACTTTTCCCTGTTTCATTCTCAACAAGTATTAGCCATTCTTTAAACTTACCAAAAGCTTGAGCCTTATCACGAAGGAAGTACACCCACATCTTCCTACTATAGTCATCGACAATCAACATAAAATAAGAAGATCCCCCCAAGGCCTGTGTAGGCATCTTACCACACAAGTCAGCATGCACCAACTCTAGAGGAGCATGTGCTCTATTCTTGCTTTCTTGTGGAAATGCCTTTCTCTGTTGCTTGCCCATCATACAAGCTTCACATGGTTCCTTCAATTCAGTTATTGTAGGTAGGTGAGCAACCATACCTTGCTTTTGCATCTCCTTCAATACTGCAAATCCGATGTGTCCAAACCTTTCATGCCAAAGCTTACTTGTGCCCACTCCAGCGGTGGCTGTAAGAGCACTTAGCTCATACAGGTTGTTCCTTCTTTCTCCTTTGCCAACAATTGTGCCAGCACTATCAATAATTTCTGCACCTGTCTTCTTGAACCTCACTTCATGACCAAGATCAGTTATGGCAGCAACTGATAAGAGATTTCTCCTGATTTCGGGAACATACAACACATTTGAAAGCTTTTTGACTTCACCATTTGCAGCAACAAAAGAAATAGTACCTGTGCCCGCAGCAGGGCATTTAGCATCATTTCCAACCGTCACAGTGATGGATTCTTGTAGAGGCTGCATAGAACTGTATAGACCTTTCTTGTTGGTCATGTGACGGGAGGCCCCACTATCCAACACCCAAGAGTCAGTGGTAGATTCTTCTTGCGCCGAGGAGCACACTTCCTCAATGGTCGCCATGAATAATTCCAACTCTGCTTCAGCCGTATTGGCTGTCTCTTTCCCTTTAGTTTTAAGGGTACCATTCTTTTCATATGCCTTCTTGACACGACAATCTGCAATTGCATGTCCTTTCTTCTTACAGTAGAAGCACTCTCCTTGAAACTTCTTCTTGCCGCCCTTTTTCTTTTTGTCACCATCATTTTTGGTGGAGGAAACACCTTTGCCTTTTGCATTGGCAGAGAATGCAGCATCTCCATTGTTGCTTCCTTCTCGGGCTTTCAGCCTCAACTCCTCCTCCATTAATAATGCACAAAACTCCTCAAAAGTCAAAGCTTGAGGTCTCACCTGAGTATTAAGGGCAGTTACTAGTCCATCAAACTTTTGTGGACAAATCCGAAGACACCTCCGAGCTAGCTCTTCGCTAGTCTTTTGTATCCCAGCGCCAGCCATCTGGTCGCGCAGATTCTTAATCCGAGTGATGAATGCTTCAACCGTCTCTCCTTCAGCAAACTTCTCCGCTGCTAGTTGATTCTCCAAGTTTTGAATCCTTGTTTGGTTTCGTGTTTCATACTGACTCCTTAGTACATTCCAAGCCTCTGACGCTTTGGTTGTATGCTGAATCAGAGTCAAAACACTGTCAGAACAGCTTGTAACTAAGGCACACAATGCATCTGCATTCCTTCGTTTCCAAGCTCGTAGAAGATCTGCATTCGGAGGAATCATCACACTAGGATTTGATGGGTCGGGGGTAGGCTGTGGTTCTGCGTCAGTCCCCAGCACAGTCTCCAGAAGCTCATAAGAATCAAGGATAGTTGTAATTTTGAACTTCCACAAGGTGTAGTTTGTACCATCTAACTTGCCTTCGCTGAAGGTTGGTGGACGAATCCTCAGTGTTTGAATAGCCGGTACAGCAGCACCACCTCCTGCACCGCTTCCTGATGCGCTAGAACTGCTTCCCGGAGTCGACATCGTTTCTCTTTGCTGTTGAAGCCTTTGCCTCTTGCACGCTCTCCGATCTCTAGAGCCCCCTGGGCTCTGATTCCATGTAAAATATTACACGGCGCAGCGAACAGAATCTGAGAAAGAGATAGAGAGTACACAACAGATAAGAGGAGAATCAGTAAAATTCTTTAACTCCAAACAACTGATACAAAGATGGCTCTGTCCACCCGTGCGCTTCCACTGTGTGAAGCTTAGATGGCGATCTAGACAGAAGATAGGTGAAGAGCTTAAGGCTAGTTGGAACAACAACTCTAACTGGGTGAAAGATGAGTGTGAGATGGCTGCGAAGGGGTTTAGCTTTTATAGCCCGCGAAGGTCGTTAGGTCGGCCTGCTGACCGACCTACCATATGAGCCTCCACTAGTCGGCCAGGGAATATTCCAGGGAATATTCCCTTTACCATCGGGGCCCCTTTTAACTCCCTTACCACGCAACTCAATGCAATGTGCCTCGAGTTGCTACCAGCTTAACCACTCCGTCTAACCCAAAGATTAGACCCACAACAGTCACCTTTTTGCCATCCGGTCACATAGACCTCATCTGATATACAAGTCAGGACTCAACCAATGTCCGGGCTCACATTTGGCTTCTCCTCATAATGGGGGCCTTACAACTTTGAGCACCATGGATCATTGGTAGCACCTAATGAGGGTGGGGCATTGATCATATCTAACAATTTGATGGGCGTAATGTTTCAGCATATTTGAAGACATATGAGATCAAGATGGGGTTTTTTGGAGTTCCTGCTGGACTTATGAGTAAGTACTTCATTTGTCTTGTCACACCTGCTTTGAGGACAAAAGTGACTGATCTTTTTATTCAAAATACACTTTGGCAAGATTTTAAGAAGGCCTTGAAAGAAGAATACTTCCTTGAGGACTTTGGTATGGCTACTCGGTGGTCATTCCGAGAGTGGGTCTACATGCCAAACAAAGGTCTCGCTGCTTCGGAGTTGATTCGAGAATTCGAAGAGAGGTATAGTCAGCTTGATGCCATTGAACAAAGAGCATTGGATGTTGAAAAAGTTGAGCTTTTCTTGCAAGCTGCAGATCCTACTCTTCAAGAAGAATTGGGTGAGCTTCTTGAAGATCGCACAAAGCCTATGGGTCTTAAAACTGATTGGCAGGATGATTAGGATGCAGTCTCGACTTTGAGCAAGAGGAGGATATGGAAGACTCACCTACAGAATGGTTCCATGACACCTACACCATCATCAGTTCCTATGCCTACTTCTATCCCTGTTATTTCTTCTCCTCCTCAGCCAATTTCTTGGCCTATGCCAGTGCCTACTATTTCTACTCCACCTATTCCTCCTGTTCCACGACCGATGCCTACACCTTTTGCTCCAAAACCATCTGCTCCATCGGTGCCTACTTCTCTTGATGACATAATCAAAGGCATCACAGATTTGACACTCGAGTCAGTCAAAGTGGAGTTGGTGGGTAAGTTGAAGGAGCAGTTTGCTTCGACTGCGCCTACTACTTCTTCTAGTGCTCCTACTGCACCAAGGAGTGCTCCTAGTGCACCTAGGAGAGATCGGAGATGTATTTGGTGCGATAGTACGGACCATCAGCATTGCAGGGATTGTGAATCTTTTCAGGATGCAAGGAGGCAGAATTTGGTATATTGGGGACAAGATGGTAAGATTTGGTTGACTGAGACTGGAGCTCCATGTTAGATATGATCAATGCCCGACCCTCATTAGGTGCTACCAATGATCCATGGTGCTCAAAGTTGTAAGGCCCCCATTATGAGGAGAAGCCAAGTGTGAGCTCGGACATTGGTTGAGTCCTGACTTGTATATCAGACGAGGTCTATGTGACCGGATGGCAAAAAGGTGACTGTTGTGGGTCTAATCTTTGGGTTAGACGGAGTGGTTAAGTTGGTAGCAACTCGAGGCGCATTGCATCGAGTTGCAGTGTAAGGGAGTTAAAAGGGGCCCCTGGCTGGGGGGTCCCAGGGGGGCCAGCGGCCCCCCTGGCGGGGGTCCGGGGGCAACGCCTTCGGCCCGATGGTAAAGGGAATATTCCCTGGCCGACTAGTGGAGGCTCATATGGTAGGTCGGTCAGCAGCCGACCTAACGACCTTCGCGGGCTATAAAAGCTAAACTCTTTCGCAGCCATCTTACACTCATCTTTCACCCAGTCAGAGTTGTTATTTCAGCTAGCCTTAAGCTCTTCACCTATCTTCTGTCTAGATCGCCATCTAAGCTTCACACAATGGAAGCGCACGGGTGGACAGAGCCATCTTTGTATCAGTTGTTTGGAGTTAAAGAATTTACTGATTCTCCTCTTATCTTTTGTGTACTCTCTATCTCTTTCTCAGATTCTGTTCGTTGCGCCGTGTAGTATTTTACATGGTATTAGAGCCCAAGGGGCTCTAGAGATCGGAGAGCATGCAAGAGGCAAAGGCTTCAACAACAAAGAGAAACTATGTCGACTCCGGGAAGTGGTTTTGGCGCATCAGGAAGCGGTGCAGGAGGTGGTGCTGCTGTACCGGCTATTCAAACACTAAGGATTCGTCCACCAACCTTCAGCGAAGGCAAGTTAGATGGTACAAACTACACCTTGTGGAAGTTCAAAATTACAACTATCCTTGATTCTTATGAGCTTCTGGAGACTGTGCTGGGGACTAACGCAGAACCACAGCCTACCCCCGACCCATCAAATCCTAGTGTGATGATTCCTCCGAATGCAGATCTTCTACGAGCTTGGAAACGAAGGAATACAGATGCATTGTGTGCCTTAGTTACAAGCTGTTCTGACAGTGTTTTGACTCTTATTCAGCATACAACCAAAGCGTCAGATGCTTGGAATGTACTAAGGAGTCAGTATGAAACACGAAACCAAACAAGGATTCAAAACTTGGAGAATCAACTAGCAGCGGAGAAGTTTGCTAAAGAAGAGACGGTTGAAGCATTCATCACTCGGATTAAGAATCTGCGCGACCAGATGGCTAGCGCTGGGATACAAAAGACTAGTGAAGAGCTAGCTCGGAGGTGTCTTCGGATTTGTCCACAAAAGTTCGATGGACTAGTAACTGCCCTTAATACTCAGGTGAGACCTCAAGCATTGACTTTTGAGGAGTTTTGTGCATTATTAATGGAGGAGGAGTTGAGGCTGAAAGTCCGAGAAGGAAGCAACAATGGAGATGCTGCATTCTCTGCCAATGCAAAAGGCAAAGGTGTTTCCTCCACCAAAAATGATGGTGACAAAAAGAAGAAGGGTGGCAAGAAGAAGTTTCAAGGAGAGTGCTTCTACTATGAGAAGAAAGGACATGCAATTGCAGATTGTCGTGTCAAGAAGGCATATGAAAAGAATGGTACCCTTAAAAGTAAAGGGAAAGAGACAGCCAATACGGCTGAAGCAGAGTCAGAATTATTCATGGCGACCATTGAGGAAGTGTGCTCCTCAGCGCAAGAAGAATCTACCACTGACTCTTGGGTGTTGGATAGTGGGGCCTCCCGTCACATGACCAACAAGAAAGGTCTATACAATTCTATGCAGCCTCTACAAGAATCCATCACTGTGATGGTTGGAAATGATGCTAAATGCCCTGCTGCGAGCACAGGTACTATTTCTTTTGTTGCTGCAAATGGTGAAGTCAAAAAGCTTTCAAATGTGTTGTATGTTCCCGAAATCAGGAGAAATCTCTTATCAGTTGCTGCCATAATTGATCTTGGTCATGAAGTGAGGTTCAAGAAGACAGGTGCACAAATTATTGATAGTGCTGGCACAATTGTTGGCAAAGGAGAAAGAAGGAACAACCTGTATGAGCTAAGTGCTCTTACAGCCACCGCTGGAGTGGGCATAAGTAAGCTTTGGCATGAAAGGTTTGGACACATCGGATTTGCAGTATTGAAGGAGATGCAAAAGCAAGGTATGGTTGCTCACCTACCTACAATAACTGAATTGAAGGAACCATGTGAAGCTTGTATGATGGGCAAGCAACAGAGAAAGGCATTTCCACAAGAAAGCAAGAATAGAGCACAGGCTCCTCTAGAGTTGGTGCATGTTGACTTGTGTGGTAAGATGCCTACACAGGCCTTGGGGGGATCTTCTTATTTTATGTTGATTGTCGACAACTACAGTAGGAAGATGTGGGTGTACTTCCTTCGTGATAAGGCTCAAGCTTTTGGTAAGTTTAAAGAATGGCTAATACTTGTTGAGAATGAAACAGGGAAAAGTGTGAAGAAATTTAGAACAGATGGTGGTGGTGAGTTCAACTCAAAGGAGTTTGAAGGCTTTTGCAAGAGCAAAGGGATCAAGCGTCAATTGACGACGCCTCACACACCTCAGCAGAACGGTGTTGTGGAACGCAGGAATCGCACCATTGTGGAGATGGCAAGATGCATGCTAAAGGGCAAGGGATTGCCTAACCATTTTTGGGCTGAAGCTGTTAATATTGCAGTCTACATTCTAAATGGAAGCTATACAAAGGCTCTCAAGGGAAAAACACCTCATGAGGCTTACACTGGTAAGAAACCATCTGTTTCACATTTCAGAACTTTTGGATGTGAATGTTATGCACATGTTCCAGATGAGAAGAGAAACAAGTTACAACCAAAAAGCAGAAAATGTATCTTCTTGGGTTATAGTGATGAGCAGAAGGCTTACAAATTACATGACCAAGAGGCAAAGAAGATCATCGCAAGCCGTGATGTGGTGTTCAAGGAGGAGCCGCATATAGTGGAGGAGGAGAAGGCAAGTTCTTCCACTTTATCATCAAGCGAAGAAGTAGTCCACTATGAACCTGTCCCGAGAGCTATCCCTATCCTTAAGGAGGAGGAAGCATCATCTTCAGATGATGAGGAAAAAGTTCACCAACCTGACATCACCCTACCGGAAAAGCCATTGCCGAGCTGGGTGAAGCAGCTCTATGACCACAATAATCCTATGCCTGCATCTGTTGAGGAGAAGGCAGACGGACCAAGGAGGTCTCAGAGAATAGAGGAGCAAAGGAGGGCTTCTGCTCACATAGTCAATATGGCCTTGATGGTTGAGATTATGAGAGAAGTAAAGGAGCCAACTGACTTAGAAGAAGCACTTGCAGATCCATCATGGAAGGATGCTATGCAAGCCGAGTATGATAGCATAATGAAGAATGACACTTGGGAGCTAGTGGATCGACCAGCAAAGCGGAAGGTTATTGGCACCAAGTGGATCTGGAAGGTAAAGTACAAGGCTGATGGTACCTTAGAAAAGTACAAAGCTAGACTAGTTGCCCAAGGATTTTCACAAGTTGAAGGGTTTGATTTTCAAGAGTCATTTGCCCCAACTGCTAGAATGACCACTATTCACACAGTACTTGCAGTGGCTGCCCACAAGAAGTGGGCAGTGTACCAAATGGATGTTAAGTCAGCGTTCTTAAATGGTGACCTCAAGGAGGAGGTGTACATGGCTCAGCCACCAGGGTTTGAGGCCCCCCATTCTAAGAACAAAGTGTGTAAACTGAAGAAGGCATTTTATGGGCTGAAACAAGCCCCCAAAGCATGGTACCAGCGGATAGATAGGTTCTTTTTAAACCTAAACTTCAAAAGATGTCCCTCAGATGCTAACTTGTATGTTTAGGGGGATGGTAAAAAGTCTGTAGTGATTGTCCAATATGTGGACGACCTTCTTATTACAGGTGACCATGAAGATATGATCAACCAAACTCGAAAGGCTTTGAGTTCTGAGTTTGAAATGGCAGACTTGGGCTTGCTGCACTATTGTTTGGGGATTGAACTCTAGCAAGAGCTAGGAAAGATCTTCATCTCTCAGAAGAAGTATGCATGGGAGATCTTGAAGGCATTTGGCATGACCGAGTGCAAGGAGATAGCTACACCTATGGAGGTGAATGCAAAGTTATCCGTCGAGGATACATCAGCACTAGCAAACATTGGGAGGTATAGGAGGTTGGTTGGCAGTCTGATCTACTTGTGTAACACCAGACCAGATATCAGTTTTGCTATTGGTGTTTTGAGCAGGATCTCAAACAAACCTCATGAGAGTCATTGGAAGGCTGGGATGCGGGTGCTCAGATACTTGAAGAAAACTCTTGACTATGGTATCACATATAGTTTCAGAACTTCTCTTGTGGGGAACTGTGACTCAGATTGGGCAGGAGACATTGATTCTAGGAAGTCAGTTTCTGATGCCAGGAGGCATATTCCACGGTGGATTCCGTGAGGTTTTACGGTGGATTCCGTAAACTTAGATGACCGGGGCTCATACGCAAAGAGGATTCTTTGTGCGAGAAGTTGATGGGGACGCCTGTCCTTTTCGGGCGTTTCATTAATTTAGTGTGTACATGGGTGATTCCATAGCGGGTGATTCCGCAAAATGCATATTAAATTAATAAACGTTTATGAGTTTAGAGTGCGCACTCGTAATGAATTAAGGTTAGGATTTATTTCTAACCAGTTGATTTATTTATGTAGCTGAAGACTGCTAGGTATTCACTTTTGTCGGTTTAATTGTGTTATTTTACTAACGATTGTGAATGCTTCAGTTGATGTGTAGAGATAGCAGCAGTGGCGGAGGAAAGCATTGGAGTCTAGCGGGTTTCCGATCTTTCGACTATATTTTGATAGGCGCCACGCCTATATTTTGATTATGTCTATAGAGACATCGACTATTTATTATTATTTTGTATGCGCTTATGCGCCTGGATATGTTATTTTTATTTGGACATTGAGATTGGGCGTGCCAGACTCTTTGGGCACCGTCCATTAGCTTTATTTTCCTATTTTTGGTAGAAAGCAAACTCCAAAGCTAAAAGCTTGTCATATTTTTGTAATTGGGCTATTTTTGAGCAAAAAGATTGAAAATATATATTAAATACATGCTTTGTGAAGCGCTCACACAAGGCATGGGGGAGATTCAACCCAATTTGTCTCTTGTCTCATGTCGTGCTTGCTTTCACATTGGTTTTTGTGCTAAAAAGTAGAGTGCTTTGTTCTTGGGGACCTTTGGGAATTCACTACGTGAGCTACCTGCGTCCGATCTGCGCACCAGTTTCTGGTTATTGTTTCTCTTTGGGTTCAGGAAAATTTTCTTGGATTAGTAAGAAGCAACCAACAATGGCATTGTCTTCTACCGAAGCAGAGTACAAGGCAGCTTGTTTTGCTGCATGTGAGGCCGTATGGCTGAGAAGGATTCTATGGCATATGGGAGTGCAGGATGAAGAACCAACTGTGCTGAGATGTGACAATCAGAGTTGCATCGCCATTGCCAAAAATCCAGTGTTTCATGCACGCACCAAACATATAGAGATCCAGTATCACTATGTGCATGATTTGATGGAGGATGGGATAGTGGAATTGGTCTACTGTCCAACAGAGGAGAATGGAGCAGATATCTTCACCAAAGCACTTACGAAGGATCTGGTTCAAGTTCATCTTCAGAGACTCGGCATTAGGCCGAGGAGATAGTTCACCTATGGGTGGACATTGAGGGAGGGTGTTAGATATGATCAATGCCCCACCCTCATTAGGTGCTACCAATGATCCATGGTGCTCAAAGTTGTAAGGCCCCCATTATGAGGAGAAGCCAAGTGTGAGCCCGGACATTGGTTGAGTCCTGACTTGTATATCAGATGAGGTCTATGTGACCAGATGGCAAAAATGTGACTATTGTGGGTCTAATCTTTGGGTTAGACGGAGTGGTTAAGCTGGTAGCAACTCGAGGCGCATTGCATCGAGTTGCGGTGTAAGGGAGTTAAAAGGGGCCCCTATTGTGGGGTCCGAGGGCCGCAGAAGCGGCCCCTGGCTGGGGTGTCCCAGGGGGACCAGCGGCCCCCCTGGCGGGGGTCCGGGGGCAGCGCCTTCGGCCCGATGGTAAAGGGAATATTCCCTGGCTGACTAGTGGAGGCTCATATGATAGGTCACCGACCTAACGACCTTCGCGGGCTATAAAAGCTAAACTCTTTCACAGCCATTTTACACTCATCTTTCACCCAGTCAGAGTTGTTATTCCAGCTAGCCTTAAGCTCTTCACCTATCTTCTGTCTAGATCGCCATCTAAGCTTCACACAGTGGAAGCGCACGGGTGGACAGAGCCATCTTTGTATCAGTTGTTTGGAGTTAAAGAATTTATTGATTCTCCTCTTATCTGTTGTGTAGTCTCTATCTCTTTCTCAGATTCTGTTCGCTGCGTCGTGTAATATTTTACACTCCACTTGCTACCAACTTTGGTAAAGGTGGAATGAAGAAGTTAGTGGATGACATGGCTGCGCGTACTTCTTATGTGACAGCTAGAGGTGATGCTTCTGCATATGGAGTCTAGATTGAGAAGGGATCAGAGACTCAGTCAGTGCTATGGACTTATGCTATGGAGACTGCAAACAAGGGGAAAATTCAGCAAACTGTCTTGACTAGTGCAGGCTCTAGCATCGGATCAGAGACAGGTCGGGACTCGCCTGTTGACAGGTATTCTATTTATGATTATTTGGCTAAGTCTCATGGTGCAGATGTACTTGTTGAGGAGAAGTGTAAGAGGGATGAAGAAAATCCAAGTGCAGCTAAGAAGACTAGAGGGGGTGAGTTTGTTACTCCACCTACTGCAGGACCGTCTTCACGATCAGGGCCAGATCGACAGATGGAGGATGCTCAAAAGAGAGAAAAGAGGCAAGAGCCTAGAGAGAGAAAGCAGCCACGGTTCAGATTGATGTCCGATATTGAGACATCTATAGACATGAAGAAAATCTTTAATGATAAGATACTTGGCAGTGAGGCGACTTTCACTATTTCTGAGATTTTGGGCATCTCAAAAAGAGAGTTTCAGGATCAGTTTCAAGAGGTCCTGAAGAGAAAAAGGCATGCATTGTCTACTACTGATACACAGGGAGTTTTGATTGGGGAGTTGGATGAGGATGAGGATGAGGTTATGGTTGATAATGCTTCTGTTTTTCCGCAGGTAGAGAAGAGGGTTCAGCCTATGCATTATGCTGAGATTGATGAGCCTGTCATGATACCACGTAGTCACGTTTTGCGGAGCCATTGGGCTAGGGCAACTACAGAGACAATGATAAAGATTGGAGAGAAACAAGTGCCTTACGTTGCATTGGTTGATCATGGTTCAGAGATTAATCTCATAGTTCGTGGAGTTTATGAGAGTAACAGATGGCCTATGGATGTAGAGCATGGGTGGCGTATGAGAGCCGCCAATAACACTGCAGGTGATTTGTATGCTGCTTGTCCTAGTGTCAGGGTTTCTATTGGTGATGTAGAGGAGGATTTTCATTTCTTTGTGCAGGATTCATGCTCTTATCCCATAATTCTTGGTCAGCCATTCATTACAGAGATGCGCATGGAAACAAAGGTCATGGATGATGGATCTGATTATGCACGGATTCGCAGTAAAGATGGTATGAGAGCAGTTCAATTTATGACTGTATGTGTGAACCATGTTAGAAACAGGAATACTCTCAGAGATGCACCTTTGCCCACTGTGAGGGATTCGGGTTTTCATTAGGTACCGCCGTTTCGCGAGACGACGGTGGTACAGAGGAGAGGAGATTGGAGTTCTCGCCTCCTATCGGCGGTGTTTTCTCCTCCGGGTTTGTTGGGATTTCAGCAAACAGTTCGATGAGCTATCAGAAGACTTCTAGGTTGCCTAGAGCTGCCAGGCAGTATATATGTAGGAAGGAGAAAAATTTGAAAAATGTAGGAATTTTGGAGGATGATGAGCACATAGGTGGGATGTATGACAGTGTGATTTGTGCAGATACGATGTCAGAGATGGGAGATATGCTGAAAACTGATATGCAGAATTGTCACAGTAATGTATTAGTGCAGTCCCTGGAAATGTTTCATGAAATTGTAGATTTTATGTCACAGATTGAGTCAGAGGCTGAGGTAACTCAGCAAAGAGTGTTGAGTGCTGAAGAAATTCAGCAAACAGAGTTTCCAGCTGGTTATGATCAGCCTTCAGAGAGACAGAGGGCTGAAAATTTTCAGCCAACAGAGTTTACTGCTGAAATATTTCAGCATTCAGAGTTTGGGGCTGTTTCTATGCAGTCCATAGAGCAGAGGGCTGAGAATATTCAGCCATTGGAGTGCAGAATTGCTGATTTACAGTAAGTTTATGTAATGCAGAAGAGCATAATGAAGCCAGGGTTGACACGAAATACAAAACTGTGGATAAGAAGGTGAAGCCGGTTGCTGTACCGCTTCCACCTGACAGTGATCAGCAAATAGAGAGGGCTGCTAAACAGCAAATTTTGAGGAATCCTGAGCATATTGGTCATAAATTTTCAGCAGAGACTCTTGCTGAATTGAAAATTGGAAATGGTGATTTCTTGCTACCCATAGAGAAGCAATGCTTTCAGGAGATGCTTGAGCGTCATGGAAGGGGATTTGCTTTTTTTCCACATGAGATTGGATGTGTGAATCCTGATATTGTTGCTCCTATGGTCATTTTTACTATTCCTCATATCCCATGGAATCTCCAACCTATTCCAGTGCCTAAAGCACACTTGCCAAAGCTGATTGATTTATTGAATGAGAAAATCAGGATGGGAATGTTTGAGCCTTCATCTGCATCATACTCAAACAGGTGGTTTACAGTTCCAAAGAAGAATTGTACTCTCCGATTTATTCAGGACATGCAGCCAGTGAACAGAGTTACTATCAGGAATGTTGGTACAGGTCCAGTTGTGGATGAGTTTGCAGAGGCATTTGCTAGACTTGCCATCTATTCTTTGGGTGATTTGTATTCAGGATATGATCAGTTTCAGCTGGCTTTGGAAAGCAAGGACATAACCGCCATGAGAACTCCTATTGGGCTTGTCAGGATGTGTACCTTGCCTCAAGGTGCCACTAATTCTGTTGCGCATATGATGAATGCCATGCATAAGGTTCTTCGTGATTATATACCACAGCTTACTATGCCTTTCTTGGATGATGTGCCCATTAAGGGGTGTGGAGAAGAAGAGAAAAATGAGAGTCCAAATGAGCAGGGATGCAGATACTTTGTGGCTGATCATATTTCAGCATGTGAGAAGATTTTGGCCAGGTTAGAAGAAGTGAACTTGACACTTTCAGGGCAAAAATCTGTTTTTGGAGTGAATGAGGTTGTCATTGTTGGGCATATGTGTGGATATTATGGCAGGAAACCCTCACCTGATAAGGTGAATGCTATAGGCAAGATTGCAGAGTATTGTTCTACCACTTTAGAGGTACGGAGATTTATTGGTGCTTGTGTGTTTTATATGATTTGGATACCTCATTTTGCACACATAGCAGATTGTTTGTATGAGCTGCTTCGAAAGGGGCAGAAATTCTATTGGGATGAGAGCCACACTAGAGCCATGCGAAAATTGAAGAAGTTATTGCAGAATGCTCCTACTCTTAGGAAAGCGGATTATAATTGTGGAAGGCCTATTGAATTGACAGTTGATACTAGTCCAATTGGCATAGGTTGGGCTGTGGGTCAAGATGATGCAGATGGAAATAGGTATGCTATTCGGTTTGGGGCGAAAGTCCTAAACGAGAGACAGAGGAGATATCCGCAAATCAAGAGGGAGTTATTGGGGATTTTCACGGCTCTCAAATGTGACAAGGAGTACTTTATTGGAGCTTCAGTTGTGGTAGAGACAGATTGCTTGCCATTGATTGGTATGATTACGAGTTGCTCTACTCCGGATATAGCCATGTTGAGATGGATTGCATACATTAAGTCATTAAATCCGGAATTTAAACACATAGCAGGGAAGGATAATCCAGTGGCAGATATGTTGTCTAGAGCCAGATATGATGATGAGGAGACTCTACTTGTAGAAGAGGATGATGCAGAAATTTCAGCCACTATGGTTGATCATGTTTGTCATGTCTATGATATTGTGACTTTCACAGAAGAACTCTATGTTGGAGATTGGTTGCAGATTGGCAGGTACCTTAGTACACTAAGCAAAAGAGATGAATGGACAGATGAAGAGTTCAAGAAGATCAGAAGGAAAGCCTATGGTTATTTTCTCAAGGACGGATTTCTTTGGAAGCATTCGAAGAAAAGAGGCGGATTACCTTTGCGGGTTGTCTGCGATAGAAAGGCACAGTTACAGGTGATGAGGGAGTTTCATGAGAGTCCTTGGGCTGGTCATAGAGGAGTATGGGCTACTTATGAGAAAATCAAGGAGAAATATTGGTGGAAAGGCATGTATAGAGATGTTTCTCACTTTGTTGAGACTTGCAGAGACTACCAGATGTATTCAGTAGCGCGTCATCGAGATGAGCTTCATCCGACCTATCCGATATGCATTCATTATAAGTGGGTAGTTGATTTGGTTACCATGCCTATGGGTCTATGGCAGATGAGGTACATTGTTTTGGCTAGAGAGGATCTTACCAATCATGTTGAGGGCAGATCTTTGAGAACGAAGACCACTAGTGTAGTGTGTAAGTTCTTATTGGAGGAAATTTTCTGCAGGTATGGTTGTGTGGGTAAGATCACTGTGGATTGTGGTGAATTGGATGCAGATGAAGCTAGGGAGTTTTTCTCTCAGCTAGGAATCAAGTTGGCTCTAACAACAGCATACAATCCAGAGGGAAATGGAAAGAGTGAAAGAGGGCATCTGCCGATAGTGAAAGCATTAGCCAAAGCATGCAGAGGACGGATTGGAGAATGGCCAAGACTTCTACCATTTGCTTTATGGGCTGATTGTACGACTCATAGTGTTACCACAGGATATATGCTTGTAGAGTTGATGTATGGTCAGAAACCTGTTATGCCGATTGAGACTTGTGCTTTGACTTGGTCAGTTTTACCTTGGCAGGAGGATTTGACGAGAGAGGAGCTCTTAGCTCTTCGGATTCGATAGTTGGAGAGGATACCTGAGGATATTTAGCTAGCTATTGACAGGTTGAAGGTTGCTAGACTAAGAAATAAGGACAGGTTTGACAACAGACATCGCTTGCGGCCTAGAGCAATAGAAGAGGGAGATTGGGTATTGGTCTTTGATAGCACCCTTGAAAATCAGCATACTACACTTCGAAAGATGGTGAAAAGATGGTTTGGGCAATACATAGTCAGACATGTCTTTGATAATGCAACATATGAGCTGACAGAATTGGATGGGACAGTGCTTAGAGTGCCTATTGCTGGAAAAAGAATCAAGATTTTCAAGAAAAGAGATGATGAGGAATATGCATTGGAAGAATTTTCAAGAGAAGAGGAACGAGAAGAAACTCCAATGGAAGAAACAGATGATATGACAGATAATCTTGTTGATCTACCGGAAATGCATAACGAAGAGATTGATCTGTTTGTGGATCTTGATGATAATGATCATGGGTAGTTGGCCCATCCGGAGGATGCGCAGGATTAGAGGGGGTGGATGTCGTATTGCTACGCATTCGAGGTGTGTAAACCACCCAAAAGTCGTGTGTGTGATTTGATACTTTGTACATACTTAGTTGTTATGTTTGCTCTTTCATTCTATGCCGAAGACGGAGAAGAATAAGGAATTTTGGTAGACTGGTAACTTGAGATGCAATCCCATGGATCACTTTGATTGTGACCAAGGGTTCGTTTGAAAGCTGTGGCAGCATAGGAGCATTCCCAATGGGCCAAGAGATACATGCTGAGATCATCCTAAGGGGCTTAGAAAGAGACTCTATTGTTGGTGACATGCTCGTGGACATGTATGGAAAATGTGGCTTTATTAAGGAAGGACGAGAAGCATTTGAGAAATTGACTGTCCATGATGTTATATTGTGGACAATAATGCTAGATGGCTATGTTCATAATCATGAAGGTGATATGACTATGCGATGCTATGAGGAGATGCAACATCAAGGGGCGCATGCCAATTCTATTACATATGTTATCTACTTGAAAGCTTGAGCAACCATAGGAATAGGATAAGTCGTCAGAAATTTGATTGAGGTCTTCATTAAAGGAAACGGAAAAGATATGCTTGTGCCAAAGAGGCCCACGAAAGGAACAAATTTAGATGGCTATTTTAGGAGCCGCTTTTCTGGAAAAAGGGGAGAGATTTTTGAATCAAAAAGGGGGGGGGGAATCTAATTGTGTATGAAGAAGGAGAAAAGCAAAAACCGGGTGGGGAAAAACAGAGAAGGGAA
This sequence comes from Lygodium microphyllum, assembly GCF_053477565.2. NCBI lineage: Eukaryota > Viridiplantae > Streptophyta > Polypodiopsida > Schizaeales > Lygodiaceae > Lygodium > Lygodium microphyllum. Next base: position 2,963,760 of record NW_028229516.1, read on the forward strand.
GGCTCCCGACACGCGTTGTTTTTTTTTGAACTATGGCTCAGAGGCTGGGAAGAAAAAAAAGAAGATTAAGGGAGCTCTGAAGAGGATCGACGGGAGAGGAAAGGACAAAAATTGAAAATTCTGAGAGATCCACAGGGAGGAGAGAGAGGATGTGGGTGTTCTCCTTCTGTGCTGTTTCCACTTGGCGTGGAAGGCTTTTCTCGTTGACGCTGGCAGTGGCAATGGCGGCGATCTTACATCCCTCTTCTCTTCTCACCTTGTAATTGGAACCTCAACAAGATTAAAGAAAAAGAGCACAAAAAGGGAGGAAAGCGGAGACACTATTAAAGATCCATATCTCGTCTTCTTCTGGATCTCTTTTACTTCTGCTTCTTCTTCTAGAACGTTGTCTCGTCTACTATCTGCAGTTAGCAATACGCAATCTCAGAAAAAAAAAAAGCAGCGGAACCAGAAGCCCGTGCCTTGCGACATCAGGGAAAAAGGTGGAAGAGGTACTCCTCAGATCGGACAAATCTTTGCAACGAGGATGACTAGATTCGGGCCTATCCTCTCCATACAAGGTCCAACGGAGCTTCATAGCTGTAATTCTGATTCGGTGCATTCAAGGAATACTACAGACAGAAAACAAGGAAGAATTTACAGTGTTTCGTGTGCAGGATTAGATTAATTACCTTCAAGAGCAGTGGGATTTAACAATTACACAGGTTTACAGGGATTTACATTTGAAGATTCTCAGCCTTGCAGCACATTGACTTGTGCTTAGGAGCCTAGCTACTAAATGAGGTCTGACAGAGAAAGCATGGATGCAGAGGCTATTAAGAGAGCTTTCAGAACTGTGTTTTTCATGCTGGTATTACTAGCATCATTGCTGCTGTCGTTGAATCGAGAGAGCTATTGATAAACAGAATTGTTTTTCTGCGTTTTAAACAACTCTGCGCTTTAATATGCGAGAGCAGAGATAGTCATAAGAAACAAAAGAAAATTCCGTTTTTGATACCCTGCTGCCATGAATCGAAAAAGGGACACTAAAGCTCCTGTGGAGGAAGTCCCTGATGAAGTGAATGTCATGAGGTGGTTATGAACGGATCAGAACGAACTCTGGTGCTCTTTTCTAATCTTTCTGCAGAAGATTGGGGGGTGATCACATACAACTTTTATCCATCAAATCAATTCTCTTCATGAGAGAATCCGTTATTTATTTGTTGGGCTTCCAAATTGTTCTTCATCCACAAACCGAGACCACTTGAGTCTGTTTATGTATCGTATGGGAAAATCTTCTTAAGGACCTTTGATTCAAATTTGATTTTACAAGCTCTATTTACTACAAATCCAGTCCACCCAAAAGAAAATGCATATTTTTCAGCTGATAACTTGAACCAGAATCGACTTGTCGAAACAGAAAATATGACACTTGATGTAATGAAGGAGCTAAAACTGCTTACGAAAGGAAACCTGAAACTATTCTTATTAGAACTGTAAACAAGCAATGTTCTTAAGTTCTACTGGTAGAAGCTCTACATCTCCTATTTTTTATTTGACTTCATTCTCTTGCTTGATTTTCTATCCTGAAATTTATCAAGGACTTCTGAAGTTGCGACATTGCTTTCGAAACCCTTCGACAACGTTAACGAGAGTTATGAGACATATTAGTCATTAGTGTCAAAGTCTATAGTATAGATGGTCCAAAAATACTAGATTTTTCCATAAAACTAGCATATTTTTTATATTTAGGATATTATTTATTGTAAGTATCCTAAAAAGCTATGGAAACTTCTAGAACAGGATGTCATGTAAAAAAAGCAAGTGGTTTTTTTCAATTAGTTTTGGAGATTTAATGTAAAAGGAAGGATTGTTGAAATTGCGGGTATCGTGATTGCAATTTATAGGCATCAAACAACACTCCGAAAGGGGGAGAAGAAGGAGTAATCTGGAATATTTCTAACCATGTGTCTTGAGGTGTCTTGGGGTTTTACCCCCTTTTTGAACAAACATAACCTTCAGATTTGGGACTTGAGCATCATATTGCATCTTGGAAGCTTCAAATTGTTGATATTTCCAAGATCCCATCCATAAAGAGCTCTTCTTCTTAGCCACAACCCTTTTTCTCTAGTTTAGCTATACATAAGAGACATGGGGAGAAATTGAGGGAGTCCGAGTAAGAGGGGAGAGGCCCTTCTCAAGAGTATAGAGCAAGAGGGAGGAAAAGAGAGGAAGGTAGAAGGATACCCCTCCCCTCCCGAGAAGTTGCAAGAGGGAGCTAGAGAGGGGGAGAACTAGAAAGAGAGAGAGAGAGAAGAAGATTCCGAGAGGCTGCGAGAGAGCAAGTTACAGAGGAAATGAATTAACTTAACCTCCCCTTGTCTCGGTCTTCAACTCAACAAGCTACTCTCATACTCTTCCATCTCGAATACACTCCACCTTCTCTATCTCTCAAACCCGCTCACGAACAATTCCTCCAAAGCAATGAGGTGGAAAGACCATGAAATTAACTACAACCAGTCAAAGAATGGGTATTTTCAGAGATACATGAGTACTTGAGGTTGTCAGAATTCCCACTACGAATGCAAATGCAAGCGCAAGCAAATACGAAATTCCCAATGAGGTCATGCCAAAATAGGTTGTTCACAACTCGAAAAAAGGCTATTATTTTCATATCGCCACATAAAATAATAAGAATTTTCTTTAAAATTATATACATAAAATGCTAGCTTTAGTATTTACACTTACACAAAATGTCGATTTCATCTAGAGAGCGTATTAATACATGCACAAATGGTTAACTACTATCTATGATTTGTAGATAGATTAATCAGGATTATAATTCGTAGAATCATTATGGAAATAGTTGCGCGAGGTAAATGCACAAAATGAGTTAAGGATGTTATGCGCACTCGAGATTAGTAAAATCACTCGATATATTTATTGCCAAAGGCAACAATGGTTAAGAGTTGATTGATGCTTAAAAAGTGAAAGTCTATTTATATAATCTTGTAAGTCATCTCATTAAATTATTGTCGTAATATTTTTCTAAGTACCAAATAAAGAAAATTCACTTATATTAGGTAAGTTAGCCCTAAAGAGAAATTTGTGTCTTTCTTAACAACATTGAAAGATTTGTACTCAGCACTTCTTTATGGGAAGAAGAATCCTTGTTAGAATATAAGGTTACTTTGGGTTAAGGATCTACCTTGGCTATGTCAAGTTGTGAATGCACGATGGTGTGATTGTCATTCTTTGAAAGGATTGTTTATGTTTCCTAGAATCTAGATTTCTAACCAAAAACATTGACAAATAGTATAAAAGGAAAGATCGCTCTAGGCTACCCCCAAGCTAACTATGATATCCTACTCCAATGAGGTCATAATTATCTCTTCGGGAGGCTTAGATCGGCCCCGTAGCGGAAAGGTCTATCTGTAGGAATAGTCTTGAGTAGTAGAAAATGTGGATGCCAAGGAAGCTCTAGCCATAAATTCTGTGATGGGACCTAAAATGGGTCAACACTGGCTATGGCACTAGCCAGACCTCATGCACACAATACGCAACCCCACCACACGACCTTGCGGTCCAGGAGCATCTAAGAGTCACTCTACACACTAAATGCTAATGTCGATTCTGTGTTTGTATTGGGTCATAGTCCAACTTTTACCATCCCTTCTCCTCAAAGGGAGATCCCATAACATATAGGCATAATATCTCATAGCACAAACATAGGAAAGCACCTCTCGGCTGATTGCTGCGGTTCTACTTCGACCCTTCTACACCTCAGAGATTGGCCCCAAGATGCATCCCTCCAATATAAAGTACACACAATACATGCTCCACTCTTCAATTTTGAATGTATTCCAAGAGATACCATGTATCCTTACCAAAGAATTCCCAAAAACAATCGACTAGCCTACAGCTTAGGTTGTCGCACAAACTCAGGCGTAGTTCATCATAACAAAAAACAGGTGCTATGCGTCCATTTCTTCATATTCTGATACCATGGTTGATATACACATGCAAAAGTAGATGATCTTAATGTTCTTTAAGATACTTTTCAATCAGAAACGTGTCATGCACAACCAGGCTTTCCAATGCTCATTTACTAACTCATTGCGGTGATGTAAGTATAGCATCGAGACAGCACTCATGCTACTATCCTCTTAATTAAAATACTACAAACCCTATATCATGATATGCATCAGCAAAATTAGCAATAAAGAGCACCCAAATTGCATCATTCAAATACACCACCCCCTACTTTTAGGTAGTGCTTCTGTTGCATAGATGTAGGGGTTCATTTTGTTATGTTTTGATGAATGAAAATTGATAAATCACAAAATTTGACAAAGAGATAGAGAAAATTGAGGCTAGACCTCATGATCCGCCATTATCATACATTCATAAACACTCATTATATTTTTTCTTCTTTTCCTGGACTGTATTTCTATTTTTCTTCTATTTTTCCTTGTTTTTAACATTTATTTGATAATAATTACTATAATTTTTTTATTTTCCTTATACCAATCATTTGAACATATTAAAATTTAATTTAATTTTTCATTTTTCCCCATAGGTACACATTCATCCACCACCGAAACAACAAAACCATCATTTTACCCCAAAAAATCGCATTTCAGGTTTTACAAGATTTAAATAACGCATGTAAAGCATTATGAAATCACAATTTTTTGATAGACAACAATTAAACATGATGCAACTAGTACTCTAACAAATTTTCATCGCATAAAAACATCATTTTTATCATAAAATGTTAAAAAACTTTCATTTCCTTCATAAAAAATAGTTATACTGTGTTTGTACAAAACCCGAGATGCATTGAATGACTGCATGACCAGCGGACGGAGCCTCCATTGCTTTGAGTTCCATGCTGCACGTCAAGCTCCAGTATCTCCATTAATCTCCATCATCATTTGCTTCAATTTCCTTCTTGATTTTTCATTCAAGGTAATGCGCATGAACAACCCATAGAGGGAAGAGAGAGGGAGAAGAGAGAAAGACTGATTTCTATTCTCAGCAACTGGGTAGCCATTGGACAAGCACCCCTTATCTAACCCCTATTTATGGGACCTTACCTCATAAGATGTACCTTTCTTCCCTTAAATAACCCCCCTCCCTTACACACACGTGGTACCATACGGTAAACCCTAGTGGTCCCCTCGGGATTTAAGATCATCTAGGAATCCCCTTTTACTAACAACCACCGAATGCTACCTTTCTTGGCAATATTCAGTCACATAATCAAGGCTTTATACTTCGCCATGTTGTTAGTGAATCCTACCCCGAGATAAGCAGCTAATTTCATTGTAACTCTACGTTGGGGATCGCGAATAACTACTTCAATGCTCCCTTTTTTATTAGGGCCCCTGGATGCTCCATCAAAGTATTACATGTACATCCACAATGAGTTTACATAGTCAACCATCAAGAACTCCCCTATTTGTAATTATGATAGTAAAAATTCAACATATTTAGAGATGCACTAATGGCTCCATCCCACCTTCTTCATTAAACTCAGCATGGATGCTTGGCAAAATTTGTAAGCAGTGATGGTACAAAACTTTGATCTCCCATACTAAGGTACCGTCTTCTTGCTCAATCACTTTGTATCCTTTGCTCCACTAGCTTCCCTTGATGATATCTTTTCTCTAGATATGGGTGCTCCAAATAAGGAATTAACCACCCATCAATAAATTTAAGCTCTTCTGTAGGTCTCAAATCAGTCCCAGCATGGATCTGCAATGCATTTAGCACATTAGTGTACTAAAAAATAATAAGGTTTAATCTTATTAACATTAACCTTATTTTTAAATTTCACTCCCTGCAGATCAGTCGTAAAGCCGTGGACTTATTTTTACCTATCCTAACTACCTTGTAAGGGCCATCCTATCTAGGTTCTAGCTTCCCTGGAAATAGCTTCCTATGTGTATCATAATATAAAACTTACTGCCCCTTCTTAAAGGTATATTTCTTCACTTTTAGATCATGCAGTCGCTTCATCCGATGCTTAGCTATCTCTTGGTGCAACAAACTCTGCAATTTAAGCTCATCCAAGTGGACTACAGTTGTAAACCACTCAAATAGAGCATCTTCATCACCCAAAGAATGATTGATTTCGAATTTTATGGTCGACAACTCAATTTCTAAGGGCAAGACACACTCCTCCCCGTAAACTAACTTAAATGGGGTGTGGCCAATGGCTTGTTTAAACATTGTGTTATATGTCCACACCGCTATATATAATTTTGTATCCCAGTCCCGTTTCTTTTTTGAGACTATCTTGGACAGGATACCCACAAGCTACTTATTGATGCTTTCAACTATTCAATTTTCTTGTGGATTATAGGGGGTTGTCTTGTTATGCTTCATTTTCCAAGCTTCAGTGGGACTTTTAATCACCTTGTTTAGGAAATGAGTTCTACAGTCTGATACTATTTCCTTTGGCAAACCAAAACGACAGATGATCTGCTAAAGTAGAAAATGGGCAGTCTCTTTTGCATTGTCATGCCTTGTCGCTTGTGCTTTTGACCACTTTGTAAAGTAATCGGTGGCTACTATAATATATCTCTTTTCAGTAGTGGACGATGGGGTAATAGGACCCACAAAGTTGACGCGCCACTTCTCAAATGGAAGGGTAGCCATAATCAGAGTAAGTGGGCGCTTCCTATTCTCTCTACTATCATATCTTTGATATGTATCGCATCTCTTAACATACTCAAATGAATCCTGGAAGATGGATGGCCACCAATATCTATCTCTTAAAGCCTTCTGTGCCATCAACCACCTACAGCAAAGTGTCCTCCCACAAACAGAGTTATGTCACTCTTCCAAAATTAATGGAACCTCCTCAGGCATCACACATCGGCGATAGATATCATCAACACCCTACCGATATGGTGATCCTATGCGATCAAGGAAAGTTTCAATGCCTGCTATTTAATTTTCCTCTTCTCGGCTTTTGATAGAGTAGCTCCAGTCTCTCCTATAGATAGATAGTACATTATAGCAGCATACCAAGACTGAATAGACACAATATCAATCTTAAAAAATGTTTCCATATCACTTCCTTCATCCAAGACCTCTTTTGGCTCTCTGAGATCCAAAAGAAATTCTACAACGCCCTATAGCTTTGGTGGCTTGCACTTATCTCGTAATCAAACTCCTACAAAGTGATTAACCACTTTGCTAAACAATTAGGCGGCTATAACTTGTTCAGCAACAATTGAAGCCCTTCCATCTTTGTATAAAATAACACCTTCTCATAGAGAATTTTTGGTCCCAAATACCATCACAAGGCACAAATTCTCCATATAGATGTAGTTAATTTTCGATATACCCAACTTTCAACCTGCAAAGGCTATCAGATGGTGCCACTTTTCCTCCCAGATTTGGGATAAGCAGCTGATGATATTATACATGGTGGCTATTGAAAATATATAGAATACTTCTCCCCTTTTAGATGCTTTTAAAACAGGTGCTTTGGCAAGCTCCTACTTCACATCGTCAAAAGATACTTTGCAAGCATCACTCCATGTAAACTGATAATTAAAGCACAATATGTTTGTTAGTGATAATGTTCTTTCTACTAGGGCATTGATAAACCTTCGATAATATCCTATTGATGACAGAAAGCTATACACCTTCTTTGGAGTACGCGACAGACTCATGCCGACTATGACCTTGATCTTTTCAAGGTCACTCACAATCCCTACTGAACTAACCACATGACCTAGCAATAGCCCATAAGGCACTCCACAGATACACTTCCATGGGTTGAGAGATATGAAAAATTGGCTACAACGCTTAAAACACCTCTGCAAAATGATCAACTTTCTATCGCTTACGGTGGCTTCCCCCCAGGTCATCAATGAATACTTTCAACTCCTCTAGGAAGATATCACCAAAGGTCTTGTCGGCTGTTCTTTACCATGAACCAGGTGCATTACATAAACCAAATTTCATCACATGGTATGCAAAGGTATCGAAGACAATAATAAATGTCATTTTCAACTTGTCTTGCTTAGCAATTGCCATTTGGTTAAACCCTTTGCAAAGCAATCCATGAAGGAATATATTTCCCTACCCACTAATTGATCCAAAATTTGATCAATAAATGACAATGGATAGTAGTCTTTAACAATCTACTTATTCAGCTCTCTAAATTCTACAAAAAGTCCCATTTGATTATTTTTCTTCTTCCTGATCACTCCTAGTGAACACCATTTAGTATGCTAAACATGGAATATCAAACCTGCTTTTCGCAACTTTTGAAGCTTCTCAAATAGCCCGTCTCTTAATTCAAAAGACATATGCCTTACTTTCTGACATACGGCCCGATTTCCTTCCTTTATAGGAATGGTATGCACAATCAGACTGGGGGGAATGCCCCTAAGTTTGTCATAGCTCCAAGAAAAGATGTCACGGAACTCTCCAATTAAGGACACATAGTCCTCTCTTTTTTCAGAACTAAGCATGGAACCTAATTTGATTGGTTGCAAATCGTTTGGCGTACCAAGGTCTAGCTCAATAACATCCGCATCTCTTATCCTATTTTGAGGCTCTAACAACTCATTCAATGTGATTTGATAAATGCTCTCTCTAGTGGACCCTTCTTTAGATCCATCACTCGATGATGTCTCACTACCAAATGGATCATTTACTGTTTCTAGTTCAATAGAGGATGAAGGAGCTCTCTCACTCTGAGGAGACTCATGGCAAGCATCCACTATTACATGATTGACACCTCTACCTAGAGTCACTCGACGAGCGGGAATATCGACTTGACACTCTATTCGTAAAATCCATGGCCTACCTAGCAAAACTCGATAGCTAAGATTACATGCAGAACTTATCACCCTAAAGTATAGATAGCATTCCATGCTTACAAAGGTAACATGGACTTTAGTGATGCAACCTTCTGGTTGCCTTAGACTATCATTAGCCATCCTAAGAAGTCTGGAGCCATCTTTTTGAATTTCTAGGCTTAGCCTCTCCATCAAGTCTGAACTCATGATATTGACGAAGAACACCATATTGGGGAAAATGGGAGTTTCCCATAAGTTTGGGACACGTGGTCAAATCTTTGGATTTATCATAACTTGAATACTATAACTCCAAATCTAGCACTCTATAGCTCAATAGATTTCATTTTTCACGTGCTTTCCAATGATAGTAGGTGATATCATATAGCTTTAAGAAACTTATGGGCATATTATCTAGGTGCCACCTTTTTAGTATTCAAAAAATAGAAATTGGGAGATTCCCAAACTCACTAATATTGTGTTGGAGGATCCGGTGTCCACGATAGTGTGCTCCACGTATATTCCATCCACGTACGCTAGAACCCTGGGACAATGCTTTTCAGCATGATTGAACCAACCTTCTCCAACTCGTGCTATGCCCAAAGGTTCTAAAATATGCCCAATATGCAAGATTTTTTTGAATTCCTTGCGTACTCCTAGAGACAGTTTAATCAATTGTAGGAGATTCACGTCTGGTTTAACTTCACAAAGAGAACTTGCTAGATCAAAGTCATGATATTTAGCCAAAATTCTCTTCTCTCACCAAACCAGTCCCTCCTTTGGTCTTTGGACCATCTTTGATGCATCTTTTTTAACTTTTGCCTTCTTTCTTGGCAATCCTTTATCCTTCTCAGGATCAACTTTACTATCAACAAGCCTGAGAGGTCCACCTTCCATATAAGGATTCATGACTTGCATTCCCCTAACATCTTGCTTAGGGTTTTCCTCGACAGGTTTTACATTTCCTTTGTCACCCTCTTTAGTCTTTTGAGCTCGTGTTATGGCTCGTAGATTAGAAGTTTCAGCGTCATTGACATGTACAACCTCAATAAGACTGACTCCACTACCATGAGGCAACTCCTCTACAATGGCCTTTCCTTGTTGCAGTATTTGTCTTGGTCCCTTACCTTGGTGGAGATTATTCCCTTGTCCACAATGGTTAACTAGACCTAGCAATTTACTCCCTTGTTGGAGAGAATTGACCTTACTCCAACAGGTAGTAGCTAAGTGGCCACCATACCACTTATAGTTGAATCTTGCGGGAGCCGTACTCTCTTCAAGGTGTCAACTCCCTATCAGATTTTGTTGTTTCTTAAGGAAATTGACATCCACATCTATTTTTCTATATTATTCAGAAATCATATTGCTGTAGTGATTCATGTCCTTGACTTTGCCAAGGACATTAGAGGCAGTCGACTCATAGCCGCGATTGTCTATCTGTTGTCCCATTGGCTAACCACTTGATTAAGAATCGGACATGGACCTACTAGGACAACATTCGAGTTTATTGTTTAGCCTCCACCATTTATTGGGGCCGTCTGACTAGCCATAAGCATAGTCATACTAGGAGGAGTTGGTAACATAGTCAAATTTGACATGATACTCCATCTTCCATTTGCATTGAACATGGGGTCCCCTTGACTCTCGTTGGTCAATGCCAAATTATTACCATTCCAATTTATCCTTGCTACATAAGCCACTTGCAAGCGCGACTCTACTCCTTTTACTTGGGTAATAGCAGTGTCAATGTTGGCCAAAGTGACACTACTCAGCTGTTGCACTTGGATATTGAAATCTAATCCATGTAGGAAATATTGCAAGTGTGCAACCGATGGTATGGGGATATAAGTATTTAGTTTGCAAAGAGCTTTCTTTAGTTTCTTGGCATATGTTTGGACATTCTGATTTGGCTCTTGGCGTGTTGCATTCAAGACACACAACCAATGGTGTCCACCTCTCTTATGAGTAAACTCTCTACGGAAGGCTCTGAAGAATTGGTCAATGCTAGTTATGGTTCCGGCCTCTAGACCCATGATACCATACTATTGCCCTTCCTTTTAATGTCATATTAAAGAACATGATTAAGTGTCATTCATCTTGGATTCGATAGTTAAACATGAGTGTTTGAAACTCCTTAATATGGAGTTCTCCATCTTCTTTTACTAACCCATGGAAGATGGGCAAAGGTGCTCCTAATGCCGATAAATCTAGTGTCCTTGGTGAAATTGCGATGGGTTGTGCCATGGCTACAACTGGATTAACAACAGGAGTTTGTGTAGGTAAAACTACACCCCCACTTAAAGTGGGTTGATTTACTTAAAGAAGGGAAGTATTAAGACTTTCTCTTACACTCAAAGGGCTCCTTATGACACTTAGGTTACTAAAACCACTACCGCTTATGTGTAGTGGGCTACTTCTTTGAGGAGAATAGCACCTTAGAATCCCCAACTGTCATCTCTGTCAAGATTGTGGGAGAGAAGGAAGGAGTCTCACTTGAAGCTTCCTTGCTTGCACAATGGGGGAATACACACAAGGGTGGAGGCTGAAAATAGTTTTCCTCTTCTTAGTTGTGTAAGCCAAAAGAGCTCAAGTACAAAGAAATAGAAGAACCCTATATATGGGTCTCAAACCAAACTCAACTAACTAAGGTGGCATACTAACTGAGCCACGAACTAGAGTAGATAAGGATAGCTATCATGTAGCTATTATTCATGGGCGGTGTACCAACCGCGTCTGCAACTGACAAGTCGGTGACATAAATACACAACGGTCACCCTGGCGTATCACGAGTGGAGCTCGATATCTCAACACTCCCCCTCGAGCTCAATCCCAATTCCTGCACACCAAGCAGGTCTCTGAACTTGCGCAGCTTCTCTGCGCCCAATGCCTTCGTTCTAGCATAAACTAGATCAATAAGTCCTAGTAAAACCCTCTCTCGCATATAGTGATAATGCACCTCAATGTGCTTTGTTCTAGCATGATAGACTGGGTTATTTGCCAAGTGTATACTACTCATGTTGTCACAATAAATGACAACTAGCCCATCTGTAGACTGATGCATATCATAAAGTAGCTTATGCAACCAAGCTACCTCACATGCAGCCAATGCTGCACCCCTGTACTCAGCCTCTGTGCTCGACAAGGCAACTGTAGGCTGTTTCTTGTTGCTCCAAGTGACTGTAGCACTCCCAAAAGAGAACACATATCCACTGGTAAATCGTCTATCAGAAATACTACCAGCCCAATCAGCATCAGTGTATCCATGCAACTATATCTGAACCCCAGTCTCATAAAATAGTCCATACTGCAATGTGGACTTCACATACCTGAGTATGCGTCTAGCCGCATCCAAATGTGGTTTCCTTGGAGCCTGCATAAACTAACTTACCAATCCAACAGCATAGCTCAATTCTGGCCTGGTAATAGTCATATAAATCAAACTTCCTACTATGCGTCTGTACATAATAGGGTCTTCTAGAAGCTCACCTGCATCTATGCTCAGCTTCACATTCTTCTCCAAAGGAGTTGAAATAGGCTTACAGTCTGTCATCCCATATTTGGACAGCATGTCCAATCCATACTGCCTCTGTAAGAGCTGTATCCCACTTGATGATCTAATCACCTCAATGCCCAAGAAATAACGCAGCTCTCCCAAATCCTTCATCTCAAACTTCTGCTTCAATAGCATTTTCACATGAAGGATATCTTCATCACTGTCACCTGTCATAATAAAATCATCAACATAAATGACAAGTAGCATAATACCTTTCTCTGTTTTTCTCACATAAAGTAAGAAATCTGCCTTGGAAATCTGAAAGCCAATAGTGACAAGATACTATCCTATCTTGTCAGACCATGCTCTAGGTGCTTGCTTCAAGCCATACAAGGCTTTCTTCAACCTGCAAACAAACTCAGGATAAACAGCATGCACATAACCTGGTGGCTGCTCCATATAGACCTCTTCTTGCAAATCACCATGCAAGAAGGCATTCTTTACATCCATCTGATGTAAAGACCATCCCTTTGATGCAGCCATAGCAATGACTGCTCTTACGGTTGCCATCCTTGCAACCGGACTGAATGTTTCTTCATAGTCAATGCCATATGTTTGTGCATACCCCTTGACTACTAATCTTGCCTTGTATCTGTTCACAGAACCATCTGCATTGTGCTTCACCTTATAAACCCACTTAGAGCCAATTGCATTTTTACCTTTAGGCAAAGGTACCAATCCTCATGTAGCATTTTCTTCCAAGGCATCCATTTCTTCATCCATGACTTTCTCCCATTTTTCTTTTCCCATGGCTTCCTCAAAAGAAGTGGATTCTGGTTCCTATATCACTTTAACCATATATGCATAATGAATGGCTGTAAATCCATCATATTTCAGCCTATCCACAGGATACCTAGCTCTCGTAGACCTGCGCAAAGTAGGTTCACTCCCAGGTGCTCTCAAAACATCCCTGGTCTTCCTTACTCCAGGTGTAACAATAGAAGGAATACCCAACTCATCATCAATGCTCTGTTCTGAGCCAGTGGATTCACCATCCACATAAGAGTGACTTGCATTCACATCAAACATGGGCTAATCAAACTTCTCTTTTCCTTTTCGTGATACCTGCATACCACTATCTGCATTCCTTTGAGAAGATTTTCCTGATCTCAATCTGCCTGTCCATGGCAAAGAATGTGAACCACTGCTAGAGGACGCTCCAGGTCCACTAATATTTTGTGACTGCTGCTGTGAATTCTATGCAGCATTACCATTTCGTGCATCTACATCATCAATCACATTTACTGGTTTATACCAGCTACTCATCTCATCAAAAACAACATCTCTACTCACTGTAAACTTACGAGTAGAAGGGTTATTGCATCTATTTCCTTTTTGCTGCGGAGAGTAACCAATAAAGATGCACTTCTCAGCTTCTAGATCCAACTTGGATCTCAACTCATCTGGCACATGTACATAGGCAATGCAACCAAAAATTTTCAAATGAGAAATATCTAGTTTCCTACCAGTATCCCTCTCCTCTGGAGTCATTCCATGTATTGCTGTAGTGGGAATCATGTTCATTATGTAGACTGTTGTAGCAACTCCTTCAGCCCAATAAAAATCTGGCAAGTCTTTTTCATTGAGCATGGCACGAGATATCTCTCCAATATGCCTGTTTTTCCTTTCTGCAATTCCATTTTGTTGTGGGTTATGACTGCATGAATATTGCTGCTTTATGCCATGCTCCTGCAGGAACCTTGCAAACTCATTTGAGAGGTACTCTCCCCCTCCATCTGACCTTAGGCATTTTATCTGCAGGCCTGTTTCTTTTTCAACCATCGCTTTAAGAGTTTTGAAATGCCCAAAAACTTCACTTTTCTTTTTCATAAAATACACCCAAACTTTTCTGCTATAGTCATCAATAAAACTGACAAAATAATGACAGCCTCCAAGAGATGCAGCTTTAGTTGTCCACACATCAGAGTGGATTAATTCCAATGGCTTCTTACTCTCTTGAACATGTCTAGGAAATGGTTTCCCTGCCTGTTTTCCAAACTGACAGGCTTCACATACCTTATGCATTTCTGCAACCTTGAATTTGGGCAAACCTGCAACAATATTTTGGGCATGCATTGATTTAAGTCAATGTACATTAACATGACCAATGCGTTTATGCTAGATATCAATATCTGCAACTACACCGGTTCCATGTGCAAACATTGCTGCACTCAATTCAGACATGTGTGCATCCAATGTAAACATTCTGCCCTTCTTATTTCCTTTTGCTATCAAGCGACCTTTATTTTTCATATACTCAACAAAGCATCCATGAGGATTAAATCTGACCTGCAAGCCCTGCTCAACCATTTGACCAACAGAAACCAGAATCTTGGTGATATTCGGGACATGAAATACATCGGACAGGTATTTCTTTTTCCCATCCTGCATAGACAAAGGAATTTTTCCAATCTGCACAATAGGATGTGCAGTATCATCACCAGTCTCCACAAATCTTGGTTTTTCCATTTTCCTTGCATCCTCCATCAATTCTGCATGACCTGTCATGTGGTTTGACGCACCTGAGTCAACATACCATACATCGTTGCTTTCTTCTGCACTTGTCATAGAATTATTCATGTGCTGCACCATAAACAAATGCTCATTTCTGTCATCACCCTGTCTACTAGAAGATGCATAATTCCCATGTTGCAATTTTCCATTCATGATGTCATTCTGCTTTCTATAGCAGTCTTTAGCCATATGACCCATTTTACCACAGTAGTAGCATTCAACATTACTGTTTGCATTTTGGCCTCTTTGCCATCCACCACAACCTCTTGGGCTCCTCCTGCCTCTAGAGTTACCACGTCCTCCTCCATAGGATTGGTTTTCTTGAGTTTGCTGCATATTTTGATTTCTGCCACGGCCTCCAAATCGGCCTCCTCTACCTCTGCCTCTACCTCTTTCAGCATTTGAGTAGAAGACAATTTCTTTTGAAGTTTCTCCTGAAGAAGATGCACCACCATTTCTCTGCTCTTGAGAAATTAGAAGAGCAATCAACTCCTCAAAATCAGGAAATCTTTCACGGACGGAAATGGATGTTCGGAACTGTGCATAATCCTTTCCTAAACCATTCAAGGTCATAGAAACTAAATCATCATCTTCCACTGGCGACCCAATGGAAGCAAGTGCATCTGCAATCTTCTTCACCTTCATGTGGTAGTCATTGATGCTCATATTTTCTCTTTGCACATTATGCAACTCTTGCTTGAGCTGCATTTTCCTGGCTTGCGTATTTGTGCTATACATTTTTGACAAAGTATCCCATGCCTCCTTTGGCATACTTGCATCCTGAATATGCACAATCATAGAGTCTGAAATGCTGATAGACAGCCAATACATAACTTTCCTGGCTCTCTCATGCCATGCTTTAAATGCCTGCATTTGCTGTTGATTGGGAACATCAGGAAGAACTGGTTCTTTTTCATTTCCTGCAACAAATTCCCAATATCCTTTTCCCATAAGGAAATTCGTCATTCTAAACTTCCATGCTTGGAAGTTGTTCTTGTCAAGCTTTTCAGTGACAATCTGTGAGAGAGAATCGGACACCATTACAGAACACTGCAAAAAAATTTTGTCACTACAAAGAACACAGCTTCAGCCTCACAAAGGCAAATCTGCAAAACTGATGAAAGTGGTATTTGACCACACAGTCACTTCCTAGTGACGATTTTGTATCAACAGGCAATAGGGATGATTCTGTAACTCCCAATGTCTCTGCGCACAAGCATACGATGTAATTTCTACAATAACTTTTCACGGACCTGTAGAACAGTGACTACACAGCATAAAACTGAGCCTTTTCCTAAGTGCGTGCAGAAAACTTCCGCCTCCAAAACAGGCCCCGAAATGGCCTCAAATAAACAAAACAAGGTCGCCAAGGGCTAAAGCCCTTACCCGCAACATATACTACCCTCTTGCTTCACCATGAAGGGCGTCTCAACCTGAGACAATGCACTCATGCACTTTCCGGCTGTGCTACTTGCAGAGATCTGCTCCCAAAACAGAAAATGAAAGCAACACTGCTCCTCTTACCAGAACACCGCGAGCTTGGCTTGCTTTCTTGAGCTCCTTACCACGAACAAGGCTCTGATACCATGTCAAGATTGTGGGAGAGAAGGAAGGAGTCTCACTTGAAGCTTTCTTGCTTGCACAATGGGGGAATACACACAAGGGTGGAGGCTGAAAACAGTTTTCCTCTTCTTAGTTGTGTAAGCCAAAAGAGCTCAAGTACAAAGAAATAGAAGAACCCTATATATGGGTCTCAAACCAAACTCAACTAACTAAGGTGGCATACTAACTGAGCCATGAACTAGAGTAGATAAGGATAGCTATCATGTAGCTATTATTCATGGGCGGTGTACCAACCGCGTCTGCAACTGACAAGTCGGTGACATAAATACACAACGGTCACCCTGGCATATCACGAATGGAGCTCGATATCTCAACAATCTTGCCCTCTCAGCATGTTCTGCTTTTTGCATTTTGGCTTAACGGTTCTTATCAGAGGACAATACCAACTATTTGGTCCCTAGAAATCCTAGATTTGGAGCCACTACTTATCGGCGGCTCCTGGAAACTGCACCACTGATGGGACCTAAAATGGGCCAGCACTGGCTATGGCACTAGCTAGACCTCATGCACACAACAGACAACCCCACCACATGGCCTCGCAGTCTAAGAGCGTCTAAGAGTCATTCTACACTAAATGCTAATGTCGATTGAGTGTTTATATTTGTCATAGTCCAACGTTTACCATCCCTTCTCCTCAAAGGGAGATCCCATAACATATAGGAATAATACCTCATAGTACAAACATAGGGAAGCACCTCTCGACTAATTGCCACGGCTCCACTACGGCCCTCCTATACCTCAAGGATTGGCCCCAAGATGCGTCGCTCCAATATAAAGTACACACGATACATGCTCCACTCTTTCATTTTGAATGTATTCTAGGAGATACCATGTCTCCTTACCAAACAATTCCCAAAAATGATCGACTGGCCTATAGCTTAGGTCTTCTCACACACTCAAGCATAGGTCATCATAACGCAAAACATGTGCTACATATCCAGCTCTTCATATTTTGATACCATGATTGATATATACACATGCAAAAGTGGATGATCCTAATGTGCTTAAACATAAATTTCAATCAGAAACGTGTCGTGCACATCCAGGCTTTCCAATGTTCATTTACTAACTCATTGTGGCGATGTAAGAATAGAATCGAGACAACACTCATGCTACTATCCTCTTTATTAAAATAATATAAACCCTATATCATGATATAAATCAACAAAATCAAAAATAAAGAGCACCCACATCGCATCATTCAAACACCCCACCCCCTACTTTTAGGTAGTGCTTCCGTTGCATAGGTGTAGAGATTCATTTTGTCATGTTTTGATGTATTAAAAGTGATAAATCACAAAATTTGACAAAGAGATAGGAAAAACTAAGGCTAAACCTCATGGTCCGCCACTACCATACATTCACAAACACTCATTATATTTTTATTTCTTTTTTTGAAGTGTATTTCTATTTTTCTCCTATTTTCTTTTATCTTTTAGTATTTATTTGATAATAATCACTATTATTATTTGATTTTCCTTATACCAATCATTTTGACATACTAAACTTCAATCTTATTTTCCATTTTTTTCCACAGGAAAACATTTTACCACCCGAAATGACAAAACCATCATTTTACCCTTAAAATCGCATTTCGGGTTTTGCAAGATTTAAATAGCAAATGTAAATCATTATGAAATCAGAATTTTGTGATAGAGAGCAATTAAACATGATGCAACTAGAACTCAAACAATTTTTCATCTCATGAGAACATCATTTCCATCATAAGATGCCAAAAAACCTTCATTTCCTTCATAAAAAATAGTCATACCGTGTTTCTACGAAACCTGAGATGCATTGAATGATTGCATGACCAACGGATGGAGCCTCTATTGCTCTCAATTACATGATACACATCAAGGTTCAATATCTCCATCATCATTTGCTTCAATCTCCTTCTTGATTCTTCCTTCAAGGTAATGCACATGAACCGCCCATAGAGGGGAGAGAGAGGGAGGAGAGAGAAATACTGATTTTTGTTCTCAACAACTGGGCAGCCATTAGATGAACAAAGAATGGCAATGGACAGTGAAAATGTCAAGCATCAGGATGATGAGATTAGATAGTATGGTTGCATAGAGGTGAAAGATGGCGTATAGGCCCCCTCTCCATCAAAATTCGTTGTCATGCAAAAGAAGACGTTGTTTTTTCCTCACACTATGGCAAGAAACGCCCCCCCCCCCCCCCCCCCCCCCAACCAATTGTCAAATTTAGGGGGTGGGAGACCCAAGGGTCACCCCCCTTAACCCTCTAAGTCCTTTTACACTTGATTTTGTTTTGGCCTTGGCCTCCACATACTCCCGTCCGGCATCTAGCATCCGATTCGAATCCCTAAAAATTTTGGGCGTCCACCTCGAGGTTCCCCACTCCCTAGAAATTCCTGAAGTCTCATTCGATATTGTGGGGAATTATGGAAATTTTCCAACCGTTGCTCTGTGGGTCTTTAAAGCACTTTTGGTATCCGTCTTTGACTTGCCGCTTAAAATCGTACTGACTACAGCCGCTGCCTTTGATGAAGTCTATTTTTTCCTTGAAATTCATATTTTTTGGCAAAATTTGAGGATGTTTCTTGGCAAAATTCACTACTCATTTTGCATTAATCCTTGAATCTGACAAGCCCCTTTGCAACCTAGGATGGGATCCTAGAATCCTAATACTAATTACAAGGGAGGAATCTTAGTGGATAGAATACCCTTGTGAAATTTTGTATATCTTTTGTAGGATCAGAAAGAGGGACATTTTAATAAGCTTGTGATATAATAAAGAATTTTATCATTTATTGAAGGGTTGTTTGAATTATATGCATATCCATGAAATAAATTACCTGAAGAAACTTATGATCTAATGAACTAATTGAGGAAGCTAGTTGTATATCTTTCAATAAATGTGTTGTAGATAATTAAAAAACTAAAGATGATACCTTCCTTAAAGGAAAGTGGGTGGGCCTGACCCTCAACGGGTCTGTCCAATGGTAGGATGGTCTCGGTTAGCTGGGAGCTCTTTTAAATCGGCGATAGAAATGGGAAGATAATAAATTGACCAACTAATCATTGGGTAGAACCGACTTGCATTGTTTTAGGGGACCGGAATGGGATTTTTCCTTATAGGTAGGAGGTTTGGTATGCCGCACTCCCCTTCGTCTCCCATTCTCTTTGAACCAAGTGCAATGGCAAGTTTGCTTTAGTTTGACTAATCCTGTAGGAAGTTCTAACTCAAAATTACTGACGTTACCTGGTTGTTAGGAGACCCGCCTGTTTTTAGGAACCCAAAAACTGAAGTCGATTCTAGTGGGTTTGGTCAAAACTCTTCTAATCCAATTGTAGGAGCAAAGGAAAATGAGCTTTAAGAATCTAGAATAAAAAAGTATTCAAGCATTAAAATAACTTCAGTGTCATCATAGAACTTTATTCTTAAGTCTTTCCAAACAAATGGATGTAGACTCAACAATAGGATTGAAGAAGAGAGACCAAAAATAAAGAGGATACCTTATAATAAGCTTTATGTAGAATGCCTTCAAGAGAAATGTAAACATAGCCAAAAACTGATGTGAACTCCTCCTCAATAAGACTCAATTGTTTTCCCATGATCAATGAGAAGTGAACATTAATCCCTCAAGCATGAAAGCCCTAAATTGCAACTCCCATAATGCATTCCATAGCTCAACAAGATCAAATTTCTCTCAATGTCAAGCCATGATCACTTGAAGGTCCAAGAAGATCAATAATAGAAAACCTCCAACTCTTTGAAGTGCTTAAAAATAGAAGATTAAACCATTTTTTTGAAAATCCCCAAAATCTTGATCCATAATGGTCTCCTAATGTCCCATGAACTCCAAGGTGTGCAATCGTGCTTCAAACTTCAAATAGAAGCATTGTAAAGAGTCTCCAGGCCAAGACACTGATTGATCTTCAAGAAATTGTGAGCTTTAAGGAGAGATGGAACTAATGCATACTTCAATGAGTGGGTGCTATGTAAGCTAAGAATGAAGCTCTCTTCCTAGGCTGAAGTCAAGGTCAATGAAGCTTCTTGAAAGCCTACTCTGATACCCGTTGAAAGCTGGAAGGGATGAGCAAGAGTGAGGGAAAAAGCGGAAGTAGCAAGTGGTTGTGATTGCCTTGCTATCCTTTAGAGTTTCCAGGAGAGAAGGTATTAAAAGGAATAAAAAGAGAGCTCAAGATTAAGGAGATTAGTCTACTACTTTATGCTTGAAGCTCCAAACCAAGGTCAACTACTGAAGATAAGGGAAACACTACCTATGATCAATGCTAAATGTGTTGCATTTTTAGATGCTATTCTAGAGGCAATATTGAGCTTTTGTGCTTGTCAATTGTTGCCGCGTGAGAAATGATAGCTAGAATGCGTCTACATAAGGTTTGAAGGCTAATGGATAAATATTTGAGGTGTAGGGCTCAAATAATCCATGGAAGCTTAAAGGAAAAGCTTGCAAGGGAAAAATAAAGACTCTCCTTCAAAAGTAAATACGACTTAAACCTTTGCTAACACACATGTGACCTCCCTTTTCACAAAAGTACCTTCAAAATGACATGAAATTTGAGGATGACATGCAATTCTAATTGTTGGATTCACCCCAAAAAGAAAAGAGATTGCACTACTTGGGGGTGTACCAACCTTGCGGTGCCATGCATCCTGTCCATGCCAATGGGGGCAAAAGGGCTAGGGGGCTAGGATAGAGCCAGTCGACCAAGGGCACAGGACATGCCTAACTTGAGGACCCCTAGGTGCAATGATTGTGGCATTCATCAAGTGAGGTGTGTTTTTGTGCTTTCTGTTTGATCTTATTTTCTTTCCTTTCTCTTTTCTTTTTTTTCTTTTTCTTTCCTTTTTATGTTTTTTCTCTGTTTGTTTTTTTTTAAAATGTGAATGAGGAACTAGTCCTTAGATTCGTGGTCATGAGAGGAGGAGGCTGGGAGCTTAAGCAATTTACTAAGGAAGTTTATACCTTGCATATAGTCCTTTAGATTCATGCATACATTTAGAGGGGTTGTTGACAAAAATGGATGACTATACCTAGTGAATTGGCTATCATTCATGTCCTCTAGTAAGGCCATGCAAAAGGATGGGAGGAGGGTGGCTCTCATCATGAGTCTTAGACATAGCGCAACTATCTATGTCAGCATTCCAAAAAACAAAAAGAGGTGGTATTCATGAGAGGTAGGTGGTAGCTTAGTGTAACGTGTCCACTAGAATCATTCCGGACACGTCTTAGCAGTCCATCGGGAAGGATGTCTAGAAAGCTCCGCCCGGCACTCCCATGGAATGTTACGGGACTTGCGATCTAGGTCTTCCCGCGTCTGCCACGTAGCGGAAGTATCCTGGCCGTTCCCACTTAGGATCGACCTGAATTTGGGTTTTCCTGTTTGGTCATTAGCTAGCAACAACTAGCGTCAGACCCGAGCGAACTACTTTACGCAGAAACGCCAGATCCGAAGCGGATTCACACTGCACTTGGTTCAAGGAGAATGGGAAACGAGAGGGAAGCAAGGCTCCACCTCTCTGCCATAAGGCATAGTCCCATTCCGTTCCCCTAAAACAGCGTGAATCGGGCAATAGTTAATTCTAAGTCATCGTACTCGTTACTTGTTTCGGTGATGACGATCATCCTCTGTTCGCTGAAGACCTTGAGAAAAGTTCCCGGCTAACCGGGACCACCCATCCATAGGACAGACCCATGGTCCATCCTCCGCACTTTCCTCGGTTTGTTTTAGTTATGTAATTACCTACCACATTAGTTTGACATATACAAACAGCTTCTTTGATTAACCCTGTTATGCACTGGTTCCTTCACGTAATCTTATCACAGGACATAAAGAAAACAATGCCAAACAACTCCTTTATTATCATTTTATCCTTTTATCTTTGAAATACAAGGAGTTCCCGCCCGTAGGCGTATTCATAATCCGCCCGAAGGCTATCCAGTAATCCACCAGGGATCACTAATCCAAGCTTCCGCCCGTAGACTAGTATGCGGGCCTCGAGATCCAATCCCGAGTCACGTTAGCCTCTTGTGCAGGGCCCGGAAGGCGAGGGATTTACGGCCAGAGCCCCCCCTGGCACCCAAGCGTCCTCCTGCTCCATGCAGAACTCAACGGAGAGACCTCTCACGGCGGGTTCGGTCCACGTTCCCGGCGCGGCTAACAACCCCCTTGGTTAGGGTTAGGCAGGCAATCGAGGGTAACTGAAGCTGCCTCTCCCTTCAGGCTTCAACCTGAAGTATTTAGATATGTTTTCCTCTTTTAGTTCATTGAGCAAACAATGCAAACAGTGCTTTTCTAAACTGTTACAAGCACAATCAATTTCCAATGGTCGTTTAGCTGGCAAACTGTTAAGGAGTGACTCTTTTTCTCCGAATGCAACCCGCATTCGATCCGGAATCAATTGCAACTTGGCAAGATTCCTATCATTCTTGGGTTAGGGTCATACCCTACCACTACTTTAGGTTTTGTTGTGGCAGGATCCAGCGACCATGTCGCTTTAGTTTATTGTCTGGTCATTTGCTTCAAGGCAGATACCTAACTTTCCTTTTCCTTGGCAATTATTCCCCAAGAAAAGTGAGTAACAGGATGATTACTCATCCTCTTGTAAGTTAAATTCTTTCAATAACTTGCCAACCCCATTTCGAGAGATGACAAAACTCTCTTGTGGACAAATCTCAAGTCTATACGATGTTGCAACCTTTTGCACATGTGTTGCATCTATACCATGGGATCATTTCACCCATTGAATGGCGTTTTCTGGTCACGGAATTACCTCCAGCCGAGTAGCAGGGTTTAGGGTGTCTTCTTACCCAGCCCATTCCTAATTACATTGGGTCACGGTCTTAGAAATTTGCAACTCCGTCGGAGTTTCATCATTAGAACGAATGATCCTTAGGATAAAACCTTAGATCATTTTATGCATGAACATCCAATTGATTCAACATTTACTGAGTGTGTGTAAGATCTTTGGGTTTGCGGGTTTTGACTTGGCAACAGGTGTAAAACTAGGTCGAATTCTTATCGCACTAAACCCTAGTTAGCACTTGGGATACTTATCATATCGTCTGAACCATGCCCATATGAATCCCGTGTGGTTTATGTGATTTAGACAACACAATATACTTGTCCTGCGACAAGGATGAAACCTTTCCTAAAGGTAATAAACTAGATCTAAAGGAGAACAATAGATACAACTTCACCAATACATGTAAACATGCGATTCACTGCTTCTACGCATCACATGGTTCACAATAACCCTATCCTTCCTTGGTAAGGTAAAAATGACTGATAATCCGGACACTAACTTCCCTAGGTCCTACTAGGACTTTCATCAACTAATCATTCCACTTGCAAGTCCATAGATCATTTTCGTACCCCTGTATTCCTTTTCGAATAACGTCTTATGGGTGTTAACTTTCCCTCATGAATCATTACAAGGAAGATCTATCTAAAAATGGGACATGCCATTAATCTTCCCATGCCTAGTAAAAAGGTGTACCTCAATAATTTCAACCTTGTAATGAGGCAACAGTTGTCCTAGGCTCGTCGCTTTTGAATGCACAAAAGGAAACTTACTAATAAGGTCCTGCAAATGCATAGACACCTTATGCTCTCTTCATTAACTCCATTGAACGTACCAATGATCAATTTTCATATCTTAAGCTATCTCTAATAAATGTTCAAATAGCCAATTCATTTTCCAATTGCATTTAGCTTGACTAGTTGAATTCGAACATGCATGAGTGCTTCCTAATTCGTGAAGTTATCGTAAATAATTTCAATACTTTTGTGTGGAATCCAAATAGATAAAACCTGGACTTGCGGACTCCGGGAAATATCCACGTATGCTCGGGGTGAACCTCCCGCATCGCACCTTGTGATCTTTCTAGAGGCCATCGCGAATTCGATCTCCAGTTAGCCTTTGTGGATTTCAACTTTTTGCCTTGGCTTGCAGTTTTTTATGACCTTGGTCCGTCTCCCTTGTATGCGCAATTTCCTTTGAGATATGGCTTCCTTGACCGAAGTTCCGACTTGCGGAATTTGACTTGGGAAGGCCTTAGGGTTCTTATGAGGTCCTTTAGGCAACGGAGATTTGAGAGCTTTTAATCCACCTTGAAATTCCGGGTTTAGGAAGGATTTTGTGGGCCTTGCGGAAAAGGGAACTCTGAATCCCAAGCCCAGGGCCTTATGGGTGATTGGTGGGAAGGGCCTTTATGGGCTTCATTTCTTATCCTTCAAAATCCCGGCCCAGGGATGACTGGCGTGAAGGGGTTTTGTAGCCTCCTCTTCTTCAAGTCCCGGGTTGGACTAATTGGGTGATTGGTGAGAAGGCTCGTCGCCTCCTTCTCTTCAAAGCCCGGGGGGGTATGAATGGACTAGTGGGATCTCGTGGAAAAGGGGGCTTAAGAAGCCCCCTTAGAAGCTTCCTAGAGAAGCTTCTCTCAGCACGTGGACGTCAGGGGGGGGATCGTGAACCAGGCGGGCGGCGGCAGACTGAAGCAGTCAGGCGGTTTGGGGCGGCAGCTATGGCAACTGGCGGCTCCCCTCTGCACGGCGTCCTCTTCCACGGCGCCCTTCCTCACACGGCGACCTCCCCCAGCTCGTCCAGCCGTCCTCCTCCCTTCCACACGGCGACCCCTCCTTCACACGGTCCGCCCTCCTCTCCTGCACGATCAGCACGTCCTCCTCCCATCACGTCCGGCCTCCTCCTTCTCACACCTACCCCTTCCTTCACGGCAGCAGCAGCCCGTCTTCTCCTTCCACAGCCGTCCCTTCCTACACGGCAGCAGCAGCCCGTCCACCTCCCTCACGTCCGGCACCATCCACAGCGACCTCCTTCCCGCACGTCCGGCCATTACACGACAGCCTTCTGCCCTCCATTTTTTTTTTCTTTCCATTCCCCCAAGAGGGGGTTCTTATAGTCCAAGGGGGGAGAGGGGACCTCCCCACGTGGCCTGTTGCATGGCTCTCTCCCCCACGTCCTCATGCTCCCCTAGCCCATCCCTTTCCCCCAGCCACACATCGGCTGGGGAGAATAATAAAAAAATTTGCAATAATTCCACCTTTATCCCCTTATCCTCCTCCCAAGAGGGAGTTTTCCCGCGGCTATGTAGGATTGAATCCCCGGCCTTATTTTCGTAAGGTGGAGTGTCTCCATTTCCCGCGTGTGGCTATAGATTAGCTGCTGGCACTAGTGATAATCTTTGCACGAGATTTACACGACGTGTGGGAAGTCAATATTTACGGCACGCAGTGTGCAGAAATATTACACTTAGGCAAAACCCTAAGTAGCCTACCGTAGTTATAGGTTGTGATAAAAGCAGGATTGGGGCAAGGAGAGAATTTGCTAAGGAAGTAGGAGATGAAGGGTCCTAGGTCATTTTCAGATAACACAAGGGCTTCTTCTGGATTAGTAGCATTTACATTATAGATTTTAGGAAAATTCTAACAACCATAGATGTTGGGGTTAAAGTCCACCCCTACCATTCTTGGATATGGCATGTATACTCGGTCATTTCTTTCGTAGGATAGGGTGCTGAAAAATGACATCCATGTGTCTACATTCCCATCCTGAATTATCCACCTCCATTTCGACTATGATTCTACCCTTTGACTGTCCCAGTAGTTACGTGCCTCTATCCCCCACAGCGTTGGATTTGTCTCTCTTTTTGCACTCCATCGATCCTGTGATACTCCAAGGGAGTGCCAGGCGAAGTCATTTTGGAAAACCTATTGATGCACTACTAAAAAGTGTCCCTTGGATTGAGACCCGTAGACACCTCATAGGTGGTATCAGAGCATTCGTTAGAATAGACTATGACGTAAGCTTTTTCTTTTTTTTGGGATGGCAATATAGCCTCGGACATGTTTCCTTCTCTTTGTTAATACATGCTTTTGAATTATCTTAGAATAACAAATCTTTGAAACAATTCTTGATCTTTCGAGCAATGTTTATGTTCGCTATGCATTCATCCAATCTTGCCTGGATAAATCAAATGATGCAAATACTAGATCAGGTGTACAATCCCTTGCCTCTATATCATGAAAGACCTTGGATGATTAGTGGAGGATATTGCTATATCGATGCAAAATGTCTAGCTTATCTTTAGAATAATCTGAAAATGGTAAAATAGATGGAAGATCTTAGAGTTGTCAAGATCTATCTATTTTGTGAAGCCAGTGTAAACTCAACCTTGTATACTAGGGGTAAGAAGATCAAACTAAACTGGTATATCTATGAGGAAGTTACTAAGATCCTTCTAGCTGACAAAATAAAAGTTGTAGGTTGCTCTAGCCAATATAGCTACGAAAAGGATGGATTTCCTTATCTCTTTAAAAAATATAAATTCCTCGATATCTACTCTCTGAATCCAAGTTACTCGATAAAGGATCTACTAGAGTGTCATGCTTAGATTGTAGCAGGTAATCCTTTTCTTTAAAAAAAAAGAATCTATGAACTATTTGAATCATATATTTCTTCCCATTTGATTACCTTGTACATCCGTTGCAATAAAGATTGATTGATATTTTATCAATTAGAGAAATAATGAAACCTTGTTTTCCCTTGGAATCTTTGAAATTGCAGTTTAACTTTAGTAATTGAAAAATAGTTTTAATTGAAATTGTTTCAATAAATTAAGCAAAAAATAATTTGAGTATCAAACTCTAATATTAACACTATATAAATTTTGTAAAATTTAACTTGCGAATTATTAAAAATTTCCTAGAATCTCGCATCCACAATAATTCCCAATGAAGCCCAAGAGAAAAGGAATCTTTTGAAGTAAGTCAAACCTTCAAAATTTGATGGGAAAGGTGAGAATGTGAAAGCCGATGTAGAAATTTGGATCGAATCCATGGAAGATTATATTTACTACTGCTAGAATTGTCCCAGTCAAGCAAGCCATGATAGCTAAACTAAAATTAATTCGCAAAACTCGACTCTAGTGGAAGTAGTAGTGGCAAGATCAAGGTGTCCTTGAAAATACCATTACTTGGGATTTGCTGAAAGAAGCTCTAAGAGGAAGGTATTTACCTCCAGATTATTGTACATAGAAGATGAATGAGTTCTTTAATTTGAAGCAAATGGGACTTACCCTAGAAGCGTATTACTCCAAGTTTATTTCACTTCTTAAATATACACCCTCCATGGATATTGCTCAACAAGTGTTTAAGTTCTACAATGGGCTAAATTCTCCTCTGAACACTTGTTTGGAATTAGTACGCTGAATAGACCTCCAATTTGCTTTGATTTGAGTTGCTCCTATTGTGCGGAAAGTACAATCAAAGCTAAACATAATAAGTTCTAGAGCTACAATAACCAGAACAAAGGAGAATTCAAAGGTCAAGCAAGAAGAACCTAAGGCCAATTTTACCAAGGTTAGAAGAAAAAGGAAAAATCCAATGCAGTTGGAAATTTTGTTCCGACCCAAGGAAATAGGAATATTCTTAGGTGCTTTCACTGTAATGATCCAAGACATTTCAAGAGAGATTGTCCAAAGCTTTGTGAAAACCATGACCAAGGCCAATTTCAAGGTCAAGGCACAGCTACCCAAGGCCGTGGTCAAGTAGCTATGGCAAGAGAAAGAACATCAAATATTGTCCTTAAATAGATTAATAAGGAGGAAGACCCTACTATAGAAGAAGATATTGAAAAACAAACTATTCATGTTGCGTTCTACAAGAAGGGTCCAAACCATCAATATTCGATAATACATACATCAACTAGTCATCGAGGTTAATCATTTAAAATTTTGATTGGCTGTGGAAGTACACGCTCATTTATTTCTCCTAAGTGTGCTAAGAAGTTAGAAATAGATATAGTAAATGCATCAAAAGTGCTTGTGGAATTAGCAAATGGAAAGGAAGTACTTTCTATACAGCAAACTGCTAAGGTAGAGTTTAACCTAGGAGGAACCCTTTCTAGTACGAGATTGAGAGTAATGAACTTAGGAGGTTATGGATGTTTACTAGAAATGAATTGGCTGATTCCCAATGCTGCTCATATCCATTGTGGAAAAGGTCAAGTCACATTTCAGGATTTGAACTATTAAATAGCAACTACACAAGGTGAAACACAGAAACCTAAAGTTCAATTAGCAAAAGCTTCTAGAATTATGAAAGGCTTGAAAAAAGGATTATATGTTTACTTGATTAAGCTTAACAAGGTAAATCAAGATGGTCAAACAAAAGAAGAACATCCTGGCTAAAAGAATACGCCGATGTATTTCTTGAAGAGCTAACTGTGTTACCTCCAGAAAGAGAAGTCGATCATGAGATTAAACTTGCTCTAGGAGCCGCTCCAGTGACAAAAAGACCTTACAAAATGTCTATTCCTAAAGCCATTGAACTAAAAGCGCAACTCAGAACAAGGGTATATTTAGCCAAGTAGTTCACCATGGGGAGTGCCAATATTATTCCAAAAAAAGAAAGATGGAACTCTCTCTCTTTGTATCGACTACCGAGGGCCAAACCAGGTAACAGTAAATAATAAGTACCCGATTTTGAGGATAGACGAGCTTCTTGATTGCCTACAAGGAGAAAGGATATTTTCTAAAATCAATCTTTGGTCAGGATATTATCAGATTAGAATCAAGGATGAAGATATTTCTAAAACCATCTTCAACAGAAGATATGGTCATTTTGAATTCATAGTGATGTCATTTGGGTTGACAAATCTCCTAACTACCTTCAACGGGTTAATGTAAGACATTTTTAGGCCTTATTTAGATGATTTTGTTCTTATATTATTTGATGACGTTCTTACTTATTCTAAGGAGAAAAAAAAACATGAACCACATCTTTGCATTGTCCTAGAGATGATGAGAATACACAAATTGTATACCAAGAAGAAGAAGAAGTGTGCATTCTTCAAAAGAAAGATTGATTACTTGGGATTCATAGTGTCTGTTGAAGGTATAAGAGTAGATCTGACCAAGATAAAAAATGTTCAAGATTAGTCACCTCCAATCACTATCAAGGAAGTGAGAATTTTTCTAGATCTAATAGGATGATATAGGATATTCATAAAAAACTATGCCCAAATTGTAGCACCTCTTACAGACCTACTCAAAAAGCAAGTTGCCATTATCTGGATGCCAGTTGAAAAATCTATCTTTAAGCAACTAAAGCATAGTTTGATAACTGCTTCTATCTTAAGGCTACTTGACTTAAGAAAGGAATTTGAAGTTGTCACAGATGCCAACTCTCTTGCATTGGGATGCATATTAGTGCAGGAAGGTCATCCTCCTTCTATAGCTTACCCTTCAAGAAAATTGAAAGACCTTGAAAAGTGATATGCTTCTCACGACCTAGATTTGTTAATTGTGATTCACAATCTCAAATTATGGAGACAATATTAGCTCTGAAAAAAGTTTTCCATAGTCACAGATCATAAAAGTCTTAAGCGGATTTTTTCTCAGCTTGATCTTAATATGAGGCAACAACAGTCAATCGAAATTCTATTGACTAAGGATGAAGAAAATAAGAACCTAGACTATCAACAATTGTTTTGGGAAGTTCAAAATAAGGAAAAAGATCCCAAATTCAAGACTAAGTATCACGAATTCTAAATAGATGAAGATGAAGGACTTGTTTATTTCAAAATGAGACAATGCGTTTCTTCGAGTCACACTCTCAAGAGATGGATACTTTAGGAAGCCCATGACTCTCCTTTTTTAGGACACTCAGAGTATGCAAAAACTCTTAATTCTGTCAAGAAAAGCTATTATTGGTAAAGAATCAAGGGTGATGTACTTAAGTATGTCATTGAATGCCTAAACTGCCAAAGGGTAAAATCTAAACGTGTCAAGTTACCAAAAAACTCCAGCCACTTGACATTCCCCAGATGAAATGGGAGTTTATTAGCGTGGACTTTGTAGTTGGGTTACCTTCTGTGCAAGGAGAATATAACTCAATAATGGTAATAGTAGATATGCTAACAAAGGTCACTCATCTTATTCCAACAAAAACCAATTACAAAGCTTCAGATATTGCAATAATTTTTGTAAAAGAGATTTTTAGGTTACATGAGTTACCTAAAAGGATCATCAATGATCGTGATACTCTTTTCACATCACATTTCTAGAAGAGTTTATTTGAAGCCATTGGAACCCAAGTTTATTTCACCACTGCTTACTATCCACAAATTGATGGATAGAAAAAATGTGTTAATCAAGCAATTGAGGATATTTTGTGTGAATATTGCAGCAAGGAATCTAAAATGTGGATTTATATTTACCCTTAATTGAATTTGCTGCCTCCTATCATCAAAGTATTCAGATGACTCCATTTTAGGCACTATATGGTC
This sequence comes from Lygodium microphyllum, assembly GCF_053477565.2. NCBI lineage: Eukaryota > Viridiplantae > Streptophyta > Polypodiopsida > Schizaeales > Lygodiaceae > Lygodium > Lygodium microphyllum. The sequence goes on from NW_028229516.1 coordinate 2,994,558, forward strand.
AAGATTGCCATATGCCACTTAATTTTTCCGATCATACTCTAAGGGTAGAAACTTTGAGAAAAATGGTAGAAAAAATGGATGATCAAATCAAGATTATCAAACAAGATATTCAAGCTGCAAGGACCAACAAAAGGCCTATGCTGATCTAAAAAGGTAAGAATGAATCTTCAAAGAAGGAGACATGGTCTTTCATCTCTGTCCATCCAAAGAAGATTTCTTTTTCTTTAGGAGAATTTAAGAAGCTAAGTCCAAGATATTGTGGACCCTATAAGGTTCTCAAGTGCTTAGGACCAAGCACTTACAAGAAACAACTCCCTGAGAATATCAAAATCCACAATGTATTTCATGTTAGCTTATTGAAAGCATACGTAGCTAACCCTAACCATATCCTTGATGATCAAGAAGTTGTAATACCTAACCAAGGAGTCCTTTAGCTACAACCTAATAGAGTAATTGATGTAAGGGAGAGAATATTGAGGAGTATAATCCTTAGAGAATATCTCATCCAATGGAAAGACTACCTTGAAGAGGATGCCAGTTGGATTGACCATGAGTCACTATGTAACCAATATCCCCAATTTCATTTGAGTTGAGGATATCTCGATTCCTCTAAGGGGGAGAGGATGTGATATCCCGACTTTGATTTAAAATCTTCACAACCTCTTACAAAATGAGCTTGAAGAATTCTAAAATCATTAAATAGAGAAGATCTTAAGCAAAAAAAAACCTGAGGATCATAACCTCACATTTCTTCTAAATTGACAGGGACTATAGCCACCAATCATGGAAGTTACCATGTGAACGAGAGTTATGAGCCATATTAGTCATTTGTGTTAGTGTCCATAGATGGTCCAAAAATACTAGATTTTTGGACAAAAGTAGTATATTTTTTATATGTAGGATATTATTTATTGTAAATATTCAAAAAATATATGGAAACTTCTAGAACAGGTGTCATGTAAAAAATGGGGAGAAGGAGTGATCTAGAATATTCTTGAACAAGTGTCCTACACTTTTACCTCCCTTTCGGAGCCAACAAAACCATCAAATTTGGGATTTGAGCATTACATTACATCTTGGAAGCTTCAGATTGCTGATTTTGTCAGGATCCCCTCCATAAAGAGCTCTTCTTTGTAGCCACAACCCTTCTTCTCTAACTTATCTATTGTAACGTGTCCACTAGAATCCTCTAGGACACGTCTTGGCAGTCCATCGAAAGGGCTGCCTAGAGAACTCCGCCCGGCACTCCCATGGAATGTTACGGGTTTTGTAATCTAGGTCCTTCCGCGTCTGCCACGTAGCAGAAGTGTCCTGGCCGTTTCCCACTTAGGATCGACCGGAATTAAGGTTTTCTAGTTTGGTCATTAGCTAGCAGCAACTAGCGTCAGACCCGAGCGAACTACTTTACGCAGAAACGCCAGGTCCGAAGCGGATTCACGCTGCACTTGGTTCAAGGAGAATGGGAAACGAGAGGGATGCAATGCCCAACCTCTCTGCCATAAGGCATAGTCCCATTCCGTTCCCCTAAAACAACGTGAATCGGGTAACAGGTAAATCTAAGTCATCCTTCTAGTTATTTGCTCGGCGATGAGGATCATCCCTCTGTTTGTTGAAGATTTTTAAGAAAAGTTCCCGGCTGACCGGGACCACCCATCCATAGGACGGACCCATGGTCCATCCTCCGCACTTTCCTCGGTTTGTTTTAGTTATGTAATTACCTACCACATTAATTTGACATATAACAAACAGCTTCCTTGATTAACCCTGTTAAGCACTGGTTCCTTCACGTAATCTTATCACAGGACATAAAGAAAACAATGTCAAACAACTTCTTTATTATCATTTTATCCTTTTATCTTTGAAATACATGGAGTTCCGCCCGTAGGCTTGTTCATAATCTGCCCGAAGGCTATCCAGTAATCCACCAGGGATCACTAATCCAAGCTTCTGCCCGTAGACTAGTATGCGGGCCTCGAGATCCAATCCCGAGTCACGTTAGCCTCTTGTGCAGGGCCCGGAAGGCGAGGGATTTACGGCCAGAGCCCCCTCTGGCACCCAAGCGTCCTCCTGCTCCAAGTAAAACTCAACGGAGAGACCTCTCACGGCGGGTTCGGTCCACGTCCCCGGCGCGGTTAACAACCCCCTTGGTTAGGGTCAGGCAGGCAGTCGGGGGTAACTGAAGCTGCCTCTCCCTTCAGGCCTTCAACCTGAAGTATTTAGATATCATTTCATCCTTTAGTTCATTGAGCAAACAATGCAAACAGTGCTTTCTAAACTGTTACAAGCACAATCAATTCCAGTGGTCGTTTTAGCTGGCAAACTGTTAAGGAGTGACTCCTTTTCTCCGAATGCAACCCGCATTCGATCCGGAATCAATTGCAACTTGGCAAGATTCCTATCGTCCTTGGGCTAGGGTCATACCCTGTCAATACTTTAGGTTTGGTTTATGGTAAATTCCGGCGACCATGTCGCTTTAGTTTATTGATTAATCATTTTCGTCCAAGCAAATGCCTAGCTTCCCTTAACTTGACAAAGTTTCCCTAATTAGGATAGAGTAAAAGGACGACTACCCTTTTCCCCTTGCGAGTTTAAACAGGCGCAAGAACCTGCCAACCTTAATCCACAGAATGGCAAAACTTCTTACGATCAAACCGCAAAGCTAAGTGACGTTGCAATTTATTGCACAAGTGTCGCCTCCATTCTAAGAGATCATTTCCCTTAATGAATGGCGTATTCAGGTCACGGAATTAACTTCAGTCGAGAAGGATGGTTTAGGGTGTCTTTTACCCACCCATCCTTAATTTCACTAAATCGACAGCGTTTAGTCCAACTCAAATCGAGTTTCATCATCTTGAACGCTTGGTCCTTAAGGTAGGAATCCTAGATTATTGTTTACATGAGCATCCAATTAGCTCAACATTTTGGGAATGTGGTTAGGACTATTGGCTTGAAGGTTTCGACTTAGCGACATTTGGAAAACTTGGTCGAATCCTTAACCTAGTTAGTGTTCGGGGTGTCTATCGTACCATATGATTCCTTTGTGGCTAGGTGATTTGGATAATTCATTATGCTTGTCTCGCGACAAGGATGAATCCTTCCTAGAGACAATAAACTAGATCTAAAAGAGGAAAAATAGTTGCAACTAACATATTACATGTAAACATGTGCTTCATTGCTCCCACACATCACATGGTTCACAATAACTCTATCTTTCCTTGGTATAGTAAAAATGCATGATAATCTGGATACTAACCTTCCTAGGACATACTAGGACTTACATCAAATAATCATACTTACAACCTTGTTGTCTACACTTTAGAATCTCATGCTTTGATAACCCATGCGACCTTTTCTAGATACGGCTCCTAATGAATGGAATTTCTGCATGATGACTATGCAACACGCAACTTCCCCCTAGCTACAATGTAGTTAATGAAGTTCATACCAACTAAAACTAGTGTTAACTTATTCCATGTTACATGCTACTTGCAAGTTCATAAGATCATTTTCATACTCTTCCATTTCTTCCCGGATAATATCTTATGGGTGTTAACTTTTCCCCACAAATCATTACAAGGAAGATGTTACCCAAAAATGCGGCACACGCTTATTCCTACCATGTCTAGTAACCAAATGCACTTATCAATTTCATTTCTTTGTCCTATATGTTTAGACTCATTACTTTGATAATGTTCCAAAATAGCAACATGCAGCTAGTCCTTTAAGGCGGACAACTCCGGAAATGCAACCGTTTCAATTCCATGACATACACCAACCTTATCTAATGTTTAAAGAGATAATTTATCAAATGTATTTTTAACACTGCCACATGCATTAAAAATAAGTGTAAAATGCATTCTCCCTTATGGAATTAAGCGTGCCTAAACATTTCTTTATGCGAGAATAAACTCGAAAAAACCTGGACTTGTGGGCTCGGGGAGATATCCACTTGTATGCTCGGAGATGAACCTCCCACGGTCGCGCCTTGCAACTTCTTGGGAGCCATTGTAGTCGTGGTTACGGACTCCTTTACTCTCGCTTTTCGAGACGGCTAGAGGATCGCTATCTTCTCCTTGCGTGGGAATAGGTATTTCCCTAACCGGATTCAAAATCGTGAAGTCGCGTAGGATCAAGGCCTATGGCCTTAATCCTTAGAAGCTTCTTAAGAAGCTTCTGTCCTGCAGCAACGTCGAGGGGGGGGGGGTTCGTCGTGAAGAGGGCGGGGATGGCGGCGGACTGAGGTGGCCTGGCGGCTTCCTGCACGGCAGCGGACTGTGGCGGTCTGGCGGAATGTGGTGGCGGCCTAAGGCGGCTGACGACTTCCTACACGGCGGCCTCCTCCCACGCTTTTCCTCCTCCCTGACTCCTTGGGGGGGGGGGGGGGGGGGTTTATAGGCCTTGGGGGGGAAAGAGGGCCTCCACACACGTGGAGGACTCCTCCTCATGCAATCCGACTCACTCCTCCTTGGCCATTCCTCCCCACACTCCCTCTCCTCCAGCCATGCATCGGCTGGGGGGAAGGGATAATAATTAAAAAAATTTGCCTAAAAATCTCCAAATTGCCCCTTCAAAAAGGGTGTTTACTCGCGGCTTTTACAGTCTTCAACCTCAGCCTCTTATTTACAATGTGGAGGCCTCATTTTTTGAGCGTGCATGGTATGGATTAAGCTACCAATAATACGATGTAGGGGATAACCTTGCATAGGATTTACACGACGTGCGGGAAGTCAATATTTACGGTACGCAGTGTGCGGAAATATTACATCTATTAATAAGAGGCATGGGGAGTAGTTGAGGGACTCCGAGAAAGAGGAGAGAGGTTCTTCTCAGGAGTATAGAGCAAGAGGGAGAAAAACATATGAAGGTAGAAGGATACCTTGCCCCCCAAGAGGTTGCCAGAGGGAGCTAGAGAGGGGGAGAATTAGAAAGAGAGAGAGAGGGAAGAAGATCTCGAGAGGCTACAAGAGAGGGGGTTAGAGAGGGAATAAATTAACTCAACCTCCCCTTCTCTTGGTCTCCAACTCGGCAAGTTGCTCTCATGCTCTCCGATTCTGAATTCATTCCACCTTCTCTATCTCTCAAACTTGCTTGCGAACGATGGCTCCAAAGCAATGAGGCACAAATACCATGATATCCACTACAACTCATCAAAGAATGGGGGTATTACCAAAGATTCAAGAGTGCCTAAGGTTGTTGGAATTGCCATTACCAATGGAGCATCGAGTGTGGCGGATGTAAGTGCAAGCAAATACAAATTTCCCAATAATAGGCTATTATTTTCATATTTCCACATAAAATAACAAGGTTTTTTACCAAAATTAAGTACATAAAATGTTTGCTAATTTTGTATTTACACTTACATGAGATGTCAATTTCATCTAGAGAGCATATTAATACACACACAAATGATTAACTATTACCTATGATTTGTAGATAGATTAATTGAGATTATAACTCATAAAATTGTGATGGAAATAGTTACAAGAGGTTATTGCATGAAATAAGTAAAGGACGTTATGCACCCTTGAGATTAGTGAAATAAATCGCTATATTTTTAGCCAAACACAACAATGGTTAGGAGTTGATTGATGCTTAAAAAGTGAAAGTCTATTTAAAAAATCTTGTAAATCATCTCATTAAATTATTGTCGCAATATTTTTCTAAGAACCAGCTAAAGGAAATCTATTTATGTTAGGTAAGTTAGCCCTAAACAGTAAATTTGTGTCTTGCTTAACAACGTTGAAAATTTGTACTCAACACTTCTTTATGGAAACAAAAATCCTTGTTAGAATGTAAGGTTACCTTGGGTTAAGGATCTACCTTGGCTATATGAAGTTGTGAACTGCACGATGATGTGATTGTCATTCTTGGAAAGGATTGTTTATGTTTGCTAGAATCTAGATCTGTGATTAAAAACATTGACAAACATGATGAAAGGAAAGATCATGCTAGGCTATCCCCAAGTTAGCTACGAGACCCTACTCCAAGAGGGTTCATGATTATCACTTTGAGAGGCTTAGACCAACTCCATGGTAGAAAGATCTATCCATAGGAATAGTCTCGAGTAGTAGAAATTGTGGATGCTATGGGAGACTTTGGCCATAAAATTCACATTAATCTTAGAATCTAATGAGCCCCTTTGCGACCTAGGATGGAATCTTGGAACCCTAATACTAGTTACAAGGGAGAAAACTTGGTGGACAAAATACCCTTATGAAATTTTGTATATCTTCCATAGGATCAGAAAGATGGAAATTTTAAAAAAAAAAGTAATAAAGGAGTTTAATTTTTATTTAAGGATTATTTGAATTGTATTGTAACGAGTCCACCTATCCACTCATAGGACATGTCTTAGTAGCCCATCGGGAAGAGAGTCCAGAAAGCACCGCCCGGCACTCCTTTGGAATGACATGAGGTTTGTGATCTAAGTCTTCTCGAGTCTGCCACAAAGCGGAAGCATTCCAATCGTTCCCACTTAGGACCGACCTGAATCAGGGTTTCCCTAATGGTCAAGTTCCTAGAGAGTAACTAGCGTTGAACCCTAGGCGAACTACTTTACGCAAAAACATCAGGGTCGAAGCGGATCCATGCTGCACTTGGTTCAAGGAGAATGGGAAACGAGATAATCTTAGCATAATCTTAGCACTGACATAGAAAAACAATGTCAAGCAAATTCCTTTTCAACAATTTATCTTATTAATGTCTTTGGAATACATCATAATAATCCATCCCAAAGGCTATCCATAATCTGCCCAAAGGCAATCCATAATCTGCCCGAAGGCAATCCAACAATCCACAGGGATTACTAATCCAAGTTTCTGCCCGTAGACTAGTATGCGGGCCTCAAGATCCAATCCTGAGTCACATTGGCCTCTTGTGCAGAACCCGGAAGGCAAGGGATTTACGGCCAGAGCCCCCCTGACACCCAAGTGTCCTCCTGCTCCAAGTAGCACCCAACGGAGAGACCTCTCGCTGCGGGTTCGGTCCACGTTCCCGGTGCGGCTAACAATCCCCTTGGTTAGAGTCAGATAGTCGGGGGTAACTGATGCTGCCTCTCCCTCAAGGCCTTCAACCTGAAGCATTAATTATTCTTCACCTTTAGTTCATTGAGCAAAGAAGTACAAACAATGCTCCTAATTGTACAAACACAATCAATCCAGTGGTCGTTTGTTTAGCCAACTACTAAGGTGTGAATCCTTTTCTCCGAATGCATCCAGCATTTGATCCGGGATCAATTGCGACTTGGCAAGATCCCCAAGGGTTTGTTTGCTTACCCTTTTATCCTTGGGTTAGGGTTTATACCTTGTAACCCAATTAAAAAATACCTTAGGCTCCTTAAATTAAGATAGTAAATCTTGGGCAACTTCATCACCCCATCTTGATTGATTCTTGGCTTGCTAGGCAATTCATAACTTCCCCTAACTTGGCAAATTAGCCCAAGAAGGGTGATGTAGCAGGACGACTACTCATCCTCTTGCAAGTTAGACTTGCACTAGAACCTGCCAACCTTGTTCTAAGGAGTGGCAGCTCTACTTTGTGATTTAACACAAAACCATGCAACGTTGCAATTTGTTGCACAGGTGTCGCACCTAACTCGTAGGATCATTTCTCCCATCAACGGCATTTCTTGGTCAAGAAATATGTTTGGTCAAGATGTAGGGTTTGGGAATCCTCTTGACCCAACCCAATTCCTAACCTTACTAGGCCAATAATGTTTGGCCCTAGGGTTTCTAAACTTAATGGGAAGTCTAGTATTAGGCCAATTTATCCTAGGGTAGGAAACCCTAGATCGTTATTGTATGGGCGTCCAATTAGCCCTAACATTTGCATGAATGTAGGTGGGATCTTTTGGCATAAAAAGTCTTGACTTGTCATCCCAAGTGTAATACTAGGCAGAATTTTTAATGTTCTAAACCCTACCTAGCACTTTGAAGTGTTTGTCGTACCAACTAGTTATGTTTTTACGAATCCCTTGGGGGTTATACCCTTACAAGTGATCTATCAAAAACGATCTAACTGTCTTGTGACAAGAGTGATCGTTTCTTAGAAGAGATGCAAATACTTTTCCTAAGAGATGCAAATAAATAAATTCAAGATGCAACATTCCATGCAAGTATGCGAATCATAGACTTTTACTTCTATGCAACTATAAGGTTTGCAATTGACCATTTCTTTTCCTTTCTAAAATCAGAATGATTGACAATTTAGGGGGATAATTTGCACAAAACCTACAGAGATTTACATCAAGAGCTTTGCCTACAAACCTATCGTTTAATGAAATTGAATTTCAGGCTTTAATATGACATGCACCCTTTTCTAGATACAACTTCGATAAATGAAGTTCATGCATGATGAATGTCATAAGACCAATGTTGAATTAATCTGTTCTACAGCACTTAATCCGTCTTAAATTGCAAGCATCTTCGCATGCAATAGGCAAGTTCATGGTTTCCTTTTCATGCAATGCAATTCTTTGGACAATATTCCAACGAATGTTAACGATTATTTCTTACGAATCATATCTAGGAAATCATTGCCTAGATGCACTATGCGCTTGTTCTTTAATGTGAGGAAGATAAGGATGCATTTTAACAAATTTTCATCCTTTTAACCTATGCAATATGCAATTGGGATTGCAAGCAAAGAGCAACATGCAACTAAAACTCGTAAGACAAATGAGTATTTGTATTCATAACTTCCTTATGAAATTTAAATGTGCCCAATGCATTCCTTTTATGAGGAATTAAACTTCTAAAAACCTGGGCATGAGGACTCGTAGGGATGTTCACGTGTAAAATTGGGTTGGAGACTCCCGCGCGTGCACCTTACATCTTTTGTTTTGGGGCCATTTATGCAGAGTATTTTTTTTGTTGCAGTAGCTCCCCTTGGGTTACTCGTGTGTCCTGAAGACTCACAGTCCGTGATGTTTCTCTCCTGTGCAGGATCAAGGGCCTTGGAGACTTGGGTTTTAATTCACGGGGATAAGCGGTATGCTCAAGGCTTATGGAAGCTTTGTCTTTAGAAGCTTCTAACTTCTGTAACAGAACGTGTCGTGGAGGGAAAATGATTGGGAAGGAGAAAAGATGTCGACGAAGAGTATGATTATGAAGGTGATGATGATGGCAATGGAGTGGGCGGCGGCAGTGCGGCTGCAGGCGGGAGCAGGCGAACTTCACAACGTGGAGGCAGCAACACGACTGCCTTCTTTCTCTCTCCTCATGCCTCCCTCCCAAGCTTCAGTGGGAGGTTATATAGCCTTTAAGGGGGGGGGATAGCCACCCCCTGTGGCATACTTGCATGACTTCTCCCTGCCCCATGCACTCCACCTCTCATGGGCTACTCACCCTCCCTCTCACACTCCTCTCCCCCGCCATGCATCGACTGAGGGGAAGGGGATATTAATAGAAAAAATTGCCTAAACTTTTACTATTATCCTCTTTTTCCCTTTTGGAGAGGTGTTCCCATGCGGCTTGTGGTCTTCAAGCCCTAGCCTCTTTTGCATGACACGGAGCCGAAATTTAACATTGTGGGCGGAGGGAACACTTGGCCATCGGTATTAATCGACACGGAAGATTATTTTGCACTGCTTTTGCACAAGATGTGTAGGGTTTTTTTAAAAGGTCGATTAATATTTCAAGCGGAAATATTACATCTATGCGTATTCCTGAAATAAATTACGTGAAGGGTCATGTGATTTAACCAACTAATTGAGGAAACTGGTTGTATATGTTTCAATAAATGTGATGTAGGTAATTAAAAAACTAAAGATGATATCGTCATCAAAGGAAAGTGGGTGGGTATGACCTTTGTGACACGAGTTTGTCCAACGGTAGGTTGGTCCTAGTTAGTTGAGAGCTTTTCTAAATTGGCAATAGAAATAGAAAGACGATAAATTGACCCACCACACTCCCCTCCATCTCCCATTCTCTTTGAACCAAGTGCAATAGCAAGTTTTCTTCCGTTTGAATAATCCTGTAGGAAAAGGAAACTTGAAAATTTTTATGCTAGCTAGCCGTTACGAAACCCGTCTGATTTTAGGAACCCAAAAATTCAGGTCGATCCTAGTGGGTTTGATTGGAACTCTTATGTTGCGATGTAGACTCAGTTGGGTCTAAGTGGCAAACCCTATGATACTCCAAGGGAGCTCCAAGTGGCATCATTTTGGAAAACCTATTGATGGACTACTAAAAGGTGTCCCTTGGATTGAGACTGGTAAACACCTCACAGTCAGATAGATTTACCATTAAGCCCTATCTAGAGTTTTGCAGTGTGTTGTTCTCTCTTTGGAGAAAGATGATGTAATGGAAGAAGCTCATCATGGTATTTCTAGAGGCCACTTTGCAATTGATATTACTATCCCAAAAATTTAGCAAGCAAGACTATGATAGCCTACCATGCATAGAGATTACCACTAGTTTGTAAAAAAATATGAATCTTGTCAGTAGTACCTCATATAACCACTTTCCTAGGATCGATTACCCCTTCACTCAATCTTGTCATTTCACAAATGGGAAATGACTCTGTTATTCCTATCAAACATGCCACATCTTACGCCAAAATTGGTATATCCTCATTGCAACATAGTATTGTATCAAGTGGATAGAAGCTTGGGCACTTTTGAGCATTTCAACTCAAGTAGTGACCTATTCAAGGATATCTTCACCCACTATGATTTCCCAATAGAACTAGTGAAATGTATGCCAGGTGCGGCATGTTACAATTGGTATCAAAGTGCACATTGATATAGTATACAATGCAAGTAAATAAAACTAGTTATATTTACAACATAAAATATATTTTACCTTAAGTAGTGAAGTCTTCTCTTATTGATATATGTTCTTGATTTCTAGTAGAAAGACGAACCTTGGGAACGATTCTTGATTTTGAAAGTTATGTCTATGTCAAGAATGCACTCCTCTAGCTTTAGTTGGAGAAAATAGATGGTGTAAATTGGATCAAATATACAGTCCTTCACCTGTATTACGAAAGATGATGGATGCTAAGTAGAGGGTATTATTACATTGACACAAATTGTATTGCTTACCTCCAGAATAAATTAAAGAAATTCAGGTGGATGGAAGCCCTTAAGGTTTCCAAGATTTACCTCTTCTGTGAGGCTAGAGTAAACTCAAACATGTTCACTAGAGGGCAACAGGTCAAACTAAACCGGTACATCTATGAGGAGGTTACAAGGGTTATACTAGCTTATCAGGTCATGGTTGTAGGACGCTCTAGTTGCTGCAACTACGAGAAAGATGGATTACATAATCTTCCTATGAAATATACATTTTTTAATATTTATTCTTGGAATCCTAATTACTATGCGATGAATGTATCTCAATGCCATGCCTAAATTGTGGTAGGAAAATATTTTCCAAGAATAATATAAGCTCCCGAACTACTCAAATAATGTATTCCCTTCCTATTAGCATAAAGAATTATTTTTTTCCATCTGTTTTTCTCCTTGATAAATTTGTAAAAAATAGTAGGTAGACTTTTTTTCTTGATTAAGACTCAAAACTCCCTTTTGAAGTATAAACCTTGATCATTATTAGAAGCACAAGCAGTACATAATTTCCCTCCTAAATTAATGAGGTAGAGTGAGAAAGTAAATAACTTTTTTTTTTCTAAACATGGTTGGAAAGAGAATATTGATCATAAAATTACATAATTCTCAAATCATCACCTCGAATCTCAATACTATGGAAGCTCAAGAGAAGAATTTTCTTCTCAAGTAGTACAAGACACCAAAGTTTGATGGTAAAGGAAGGGACATTCCAATTGAAGTAGAAAGATGGATAGAATCTATGGAAGACTATTTCACTATTGCAAGAACTGCACCATAAAATCAAGTGATGATTGCTAAATTAAAACTCACAGGAGATGCATATCTTTGGTGGAAACAATGTGGCAAGGACCAAAGAATTCCCAAATGCATTATCACTTGGGACAAAATTAAGGACGCGGTAGATAGGAGATATCTTTTGCCCACATATCAAGCCCAGAAGATGAAGGAGTTCTTCAATCTAAAGCAGTCAAGCTAAGTCTAGAGGCCTACCACTCCAAATTTGTAACACTTCTAAAATATGCACCGATGATGGATATTTACAACAAGTAAACAAATTTTACAATGGTCTAAATCCACCCCTAAATATTCACCTTGAATCAATGACGCTATTAGATTTACAAGATTTATTGATTCAAGTAGCTCCAATAGTTTAGGAGATTAAACAAAGACCAAGAAATGCAAAAATTTGGAACAGAAACAATCAAAATAAGAGCAACTCCCAAGAATATGCAAAAAGAGCCTAGGGACAGTACCAACCAAACAAAATAAAGAAGGTCAAATCAAATGATGTGGGAAGCTTTATACCCACAGGAAGGAGCAATGAGTCTCCAAATTGTAAGGAACCAAAACATTTCAAGAGTCACTGGCTAAGGTCAGTTTCATGAGTAAAGCCAAGATGCTAGGGGAAAGATTGCTGGAATAAACCTAAAAGAGACCAGTAATGATAAAGATCCCACAATGGAATCTGATATGGAAAGAGATAGAGTATATGCTACTCTCAATAAGAAGGGTCCAAATCGCCAATTCTCAGTAATTCAAACACTAGCAGATTATCAAGATAAACCCTTTCCAATTTTAATCGATTGTGAAAGTACCCACTCTTCCATATCACCAAAATGTGCAAAAAGGCTAGGCATAAACACTATTCTTGCATCTAAAATTCTTATGGAATTAGCAAATGGCAAATAAGTTCTATCAACACAACAAACTAGCAAGGTAGAATTTAGCTTGAGGGGCAGTTCTTCCAAAATGAACTTTTGAATTATGAACCTCAGGACTTATAAGGGTTTGCTATGAATGGATTGACTAATTCCAAATAATGCCGATATCCATTGTGGAAAGGGCCAAATCACATTCCAAAACTTAAAGGGAAAACAAGTAACCACTCAGGGAGAAGTAGAAAACCCTAAGGTTCAACTAGCTAAAGTCTCAGGAATAGTAAAAGGACTAAAGAAGGATTAGTCGTCTGTCTACATAAACTCAACAAGGCTGAGCAGGATAATGAAGACAAGGATCAACCATCTTGGCTAAAGGAATATGCAAATGTGTTTCCAGAAGACCTGATAGAGCTCTCACCAGCAAGGGAAGTAGATCATGAAATTTAACTTATTTTGAGCATTGCCCTCGTCGATGTAAAAATTACATGGCACAGTGAACATAATTTGAGATAGAGATAGATATTACACAACATATAAGAGGAGAATAAAAAAATTATTTAGCTCCAAACAACTGACACAAAGATGGCTATGTCCACCCCTGCACTTCCACTATGACGCTTAGATGGCGATCTAGACAGAAGATAGGTAAGGAGCTTAAGGCTAGTGGAAACAACTCCAAATGGGTGAAAGATAGATGATGAAAATTGTGAAGGGGTCTATCTTTTATAGCTTGTGAAGAGGGTAATGATGGATGACATTCCAAACGCACCTGCGTTTGTTGACTTTCCATGTGCGCATGTGTCTGTTGACCTTCCATGTGCACGTGTCTGTTGACCTTCCATGTGCACATCCACTAGTTGGCTAGGAAATATTCCCTTTACCATTGGCTAGGGCCCCTGATAACTCCCTTATCCCGCAACTTGATGCAATGTTCCTAGAAATGCTACAAGCTTAACTACTCCATCTAACCCAAATATTAGACTCACAACGGTCACCTTTTTGCCATATGGTCACTTTCCATGTCTATTGTCTTTCCATGTGCACCTGTGTCTGTTGACTTTCCATGTGCACATGTATCTATTGACCTTCCATGTGCACATGTGTTTGTTGACCTTCCATATGTACATGTGTCTGTTGACCTTCCATGTGGACCTCCACTAGTTGGCTAGGGAATATTCCCTTTACCATTGGCTAGGGCACGTGATAACTCTGTTACCCCGCAACTTGATGCAATGTGCTTGGAAATGCTACAAGCTTAACTACTCCATCTAGCCCAAAGATTAGACCTGCAATGGTCACCTTTTTTCCATCTAGTCACATAGAGCTCATCTGACATACAAGTCAAGAATCAATCAATATCTAAGCTCACATATGGCTTCTCCTCATAATACAATGCCTTCTTCAGCTTACACACATTGTTCTCAGAACGGGGGTCTCAAACCCTGGTGGTTGAGCCATGTATACCTCCTCCTTGAGGTCACCATTTAAGAACACTGACTTAACATCCATTTGGTAAACTGGCCATTACTTGTGGGTAACACACTCGAAATACTATGCGAATAGTGATTATTTTGGTAATTGGGGCAAATGACTCTTAAAAATCAAACCCTTCAACCTATGAAAATCCTTGTGCAAGCAATTTGGCTTTGTACTTTTCTAAGGTACCATCAGCCTTGTACTTTACCTTCCAAATCCACTTGGTGCCAATAACCTTCCACTTTGCTAGCCGATCCACAACACCATTCTACTGAGGTGTGTGAGGCATCATCAATTGACGCTTGATCCCTTTTCTCTTGCAAAATTTTTCAAACTCCTTTGAGGTAAACTCACCACCACCATCTATTCTAAATTTCTTCACACTTTTCCTTGTTTCATTCTCAACAAGTTTTAGCCATTCTTTAAAATTACCAAAAGCTTGAGCCTTATCATGAAGGAAGTACACCCACATCTTCCTAGTGTAGTCGTTGACAATCAACTAAAATAACAAGATCTTGCCAAGGGCTATGTAGGCATCTTACCGCACAAGTCAGCATGCACCAACTCTAGAGGAGCATGTGCTCTATTCTTTCTTTCCTATGGAAATGTATTTCTTTGTTGCTTGCCCATCACACAAGCTTCACATGGTTCCTTCAATTCAGTCATCACTACAAGTGGGTGAGCAACCAGACCTTGCTTGTGCATCTCCTTCAACAGTGTAAATCTCATGTGTCCAAACCTTTCATGCCAAAGCTTACTTGTATCCACTCCAGTGATGGCTATAAGAGCACTTAGCTCATACAAGTTGTTCCTTCTTTCTCGTTTGCCAACAAATTTGCTAGCACTGTCAAGAATTTTTGCATCTATTTTTAATCCTTGTTTGTTTTCACATTTCATACTAACTCCTCAGTACATTCCAAGCCTGTGATGCTTTGGTTGTATGCGAAGTCAAAATCAGAACACTTCCAAAAGAACAGCTTGTAACTAAGGCACACAATGCATCTGCATTCCTTCATTTCCAAGTTTGTAGAAGATTTGTATCAGAGGAATCATCACACTAGAATTTGATGGGTCGGGGGTAGGCTGTGGTTCTATGTTAGTCCCCATCATAGTCTCCAAATGATCATAAGAATCAAGTATAGTTGTAATTTTGAATTTCCACAAGGTGTAGTTAGTACCATCTAACTTGCCTTCACTGAAGGTTGGTGGAAAAATCCTCAATGTTTGAATAGCTGTTACAGCATCACCACCTCCTGCACTATTTCCTGATATGCCAGAACTGCTTCTTAAAGATGACATCATTTCTCTTTGTTGTTGAAGACTTTTCTTCTTGTGCACTCTTCAATCCCTAGAGCCCCCTGGGCTCTAATACCATGTAAAAATTATATAGCACAGCAAAAGAAATCAGAGAAAGAGATAAAGAGTACACAACAAATAAGATGAGAATTAAAAAAATCTTTAGCTCCAAAAAATTGATACAAAGATGGCTGTGTCCACGTGTGCACTTCCATTGTGAAGCTTAGATGGCAATCTAGACAGAAGATAGGTAAATATCTTAAGATTAACTAGAACAACTCTGACTCGGTGAAAGATAGATTATGAAAACTGTGAAGGAGTCTACCTTTTATAGCCTATGAAGGGGGTCATGATGGATGACCTTCCATATGCAGTTGTGTGTATTTACTTTCCATGTGCACGTGTCTGTTGACCTTCCATCTACACATGTGTCAATTGACCTTCCATATGCACATGTGTATTTTGACCTTCCATATGCACATGTGTTTGTTCATCTTCCATGTGCACCTCCACTAGTTCACTAGGGAATATTCCCTTTGCCATTGGCTAAGGACCCTAATAATTCCCTTACCCTGTAATTTGATGCAATGTGCCTCGAGTTGCTCTCAACTTAACTACTCCATCTAACCCAAATATTAGACCCACAATGGTCACCTTTTTGCCATCTAGTCGCATAGACCTCATTTGACATACAAGTCAGGACTCAACCAGTATCTAGGCTCACATCTTGCTTCTCCTCATAATGGGGGCCTTACAACTTTGATCATCATGGATCATTGGTGGCACCTTATGAGGGTGGGGCATTAAGCATATCTAATAGTCGCCAAATAGCCTTAACAAATGTCAATTCATGAAGCCATTGAGTTGAAAGAACAACTCAAGTAGTTATTAGACCAGGGATATATCCAACCAAGTAATTCAACATGGGGAGCCCTAATTTTATTTCAAAAAAATAAAGATGGAACACTTTGCCTTTGTATCGACTATCATGGATTAACCTAGGTGACACTGAAAAACAAATATCCAATTCCTAGGATAGATGAGTTTCTTGATCGAATCCAGGGAGAAAAGGTATTCTCAAATATCGATCTCAAATTAGGATATTATCAAATAAGAATTAGGGAGGAAGATATCCCTAAAATTTCTTTTTACACAAGGTATGGTCATTATGAGTTTAGTGTGATGTCATTTGGGTTAACAAATGCTCTTGCCACCTTTAACAAGTTGATGCAAGACAAGTTGATGACTTGGTCCTCGTCTTCTTTGATGATATCTTAATGTATTCCAAGAATGAATAAGACCATGAACCACAGCTACAAATAGTTCTTGAAACAATGAAGGCTTATAAATTGTATGCTCAAAATAAGAAATGTGCTTTCTTCAAGAAGCAGATTGAATATCTAGGATTCATAGTATCGGAAGATGGCATTCTAGTGGATCTTGCCAGGGTCCAAGATGTATAAGACTACCATCCCCAACAATGGTCAAGGAAATGCAAAGCTTTCTAGGGCTAACAAGTTTGTATAGAATCTTCATTAAAGACTATGCCTCAATCATCACACCTCTCATCAACCTTTTCAAAAAAGGAGGTCTCAATTACATGGACATTAAAACCATTTGATGTTGAGAAGCTTAAGTAGAGTTTAATAATGGCCCCTATCTTAAGGCTACCTGACCTTAGCAAATAATTCAAAGTCATAACTAATGCAAGCTCTCTTTCTTTGGGTTTTGTGCTTATGCAAGAAGGACATCCAGTAGCCTATGCCTCAAGAAAATCAAAGATCCACAAAAGAAACTATGCCACATGATCTAGAATTACTTGCTATAATTCATGCCTTTAAACTATGGAGACATTACCTGCTTGGTAGTAGGTTTTCTCTAGTCACTAATCATAAGATCCTAAAGTGGATTTTTACTCAATCAGATCTCAATATGAGACAACGCCAATGGATTGAGACCTTGCAAGAATTTGAATTTGAAATCAAGTATAGAATAGGCAACGAAAATGTGATTACAGATGCCCTAAATCATTCCCTAATGCTCTAATCTAAGAAGAATTCCCCTCTAGGGCTAGAACTCTTGCCATAATGATTTCAATGCATAGTAACCCTCGCGTAGTGGCTAAAGAAGAGGTAGCAAAGGTTTCAAGCTATTAGAACTTGTTAAGAGAAATTTCCATCAAGGGTTCAAATCTAAAACTCAAGACTACGTATCAAGATTTTTCCATAAACGAGGAGCTTGTCTATTACAAGACAAGACTATGTATTGCTACAAGTCAAGAACTCAAAAGGAAAATACTCTGGAAAGCTCACGATTTTCCATTTTTGGGTCATCTTGGTTATGCTAAGACTCTTAATATAGTTAGAAGAAGCTTCTATTGGAAAAGACTCAAGGGTGATGTACTCATGTATGTCATCGAATGCCTAAACTATCAACAAATTAAAGCCAAGCATGTCAAGTTGCTAGGAATAGCTAGCAGGCCTTTATTCCATGAATAGGAAATATAAGATACATGCATGAAATAAGATTTCATTCGATTCTTGCATATAATTTCTTTGAGGAATTCTTAACCATGAATTTCAAGGGGTAAATTGGGTCTGTACAAGATGAACCTAAAGCGAGTATAAGGAAGGTACTATTTCACTAAAAGATTTAATATTTCTAATTTTGTGTTGGTCAAACGAAATCTCTGATGGATAATCATGAATGCTAATTCTCGATATATAAGAGACCTTGAGATGCAATTGCCAAAGGATACTATTTGTAATTAAACTAACCAAGATTTTCTTTTATTGTGTGCAAAGATCCATGAAACTCCAAGGGAGTTATCCTCAATTATGAAATTCTTGCTTGAATTTAGTCCAAACTAATTTTCAATGAAGGGGAAGTCTAGGAAGACCATTGGAAGGTATTGCCACTTATACTAATTTGTCTTGAAGTTATATTGTCACTTATGCTAATTTGTCTCAAAGTTATATTGCCACTTATGTTGACTTGTCTCGAAATTATTTTGCCACTTATACTAATTTGTCCCAATATTATTAAATTTTGGAAGGAAAAGATTTATCTTGGAAACAAACTTGTTAGAAGTTTAAGTATAATGCATTCGAAATAAATATATTTATGATTGCAAGCTAGATACTGATCTTTTCTAAAATCATTGGGCTAAAAGATGGATGACTAAGTATAGATTGCTGTAATGTGTCCACTAACATCCTCTAGGACACGTCTTAGCAGTCCATCGGAAAGGTTGTCTAGAAGACTCCACCCGGCACTCCCATGGAATGATGCGGGTTTTGTAATCTAGGACTTTCCGCGTCTGCCCCGTAACGGAAGTGTCCTGGGCGCTTTTCCACTTAGGATCGAACGGAATTGTTTGGTCGTTTGCTAACAGCGACTAGCGTCAGACCTGATCGAACTACTCTACGCAGAACGCCCGGTCTGAAGCGAATTCATACTGCACTTGGTTCAAGGAGAATGGGAAACGAGAGGGATGCAAGGCTCGACCTCTCTGCCAAAAGGCATAGTCCCATTCCGTTCCCCTAAAACAGCTTGAATCGGGTAATCGGTACTTCCAAGTCATTGTTCTCCTTGCTTGTTTTGGTGATGACGATCATCCTTCTGTTCGTCGAAGACCTTGAGAAAAGTTCCCGGCTAACCGGGACCACCCATCCATAGGACGGACCCATGGTCCATCCTCCGCACTTTCCTCGGTTTGTTTTAGTTATGTAATTATCTACCACATTAGTTTGACATATACAAACAGCTTCCTTGATTAGCCCTGTTAAGCACTGGTTCCTTCACGTAATCTTATCACAGGACATAAAGAAAACAATGTCAAACAACTCCTTTATTATCATTATATCCTTTTATCTTTGAAATACAAGGAGTTCCCGCCCGTAGGCGTATTCATAATCCGCCCGAAGGCTATCCAGTAATCCTTCCTGTGATTACTATCCCAAGTTTCTGCCCGTAGACTAGTATGCGGGCCTCGAGATCCAATCCCGAGTCACGTTAGTCTCTTGTGCAGGGCCCGGAAGGCGAGGGATTTACAGCCAGAGCCCCCCTGGCACCCAAGCGTCCTCCTGCTCCAAGCAGAACTCAACGGAGAGACCTCTCACGGCGGGTTCGGTCCACGTTCCCGGCGCGGTTCACAACCCCCTTGGTTAGGGTCAGGCAGGCAGTCGGGGGTAACTGAGTTGCCTCTCAGGCACCAACCTGAAGTATTTAAATATATTTTCATCCTTTAGTTCATTGAGCAAACAATGCAAACAGTCCTTTCTAAACTGTTACAAGCACAATCAATTTCAGTGGACTTTTAGCTGGCAAACTGTTAAGGAGTGGCTCCTTTTCTCTGAATGCAAACCGCATTCAATCGGAATCAATTGCAACTTAGCAAGATTCCCATCATCCTTGGGTTAGGGTCATACCTTCCAATTACATTAGGTTTATTGTGGCAGGATCCAGCGACCATGTCGCCTTAGTTTATTGTCGGTCATTTGCTTCAAGGCAATTTACTTAACTTTCCTTTTCCTTGGCAACTTTTCCCAGGGAAAGTGAATAACAGGATGATTACTCATCCTCAATAATTTAACTCCCTTCAATAAATTGTCAACCTCATTTCGAGAGATGACAATACTCTTTGCGGACAAATTCCAAGACTATACAATGTTGCGGCTTGTGCGCAAGTATTGCATCTATTTTATGGAATCCTCCTATCCCTTCCTTAGTGTTCCGACTGCGGGTTTTTAACCCTATCTGAGTAACAGGATTTTTGGGGTATCCTTCAAGTCATTACAATTAGGTTTGGGTCATGATACTAGAATATGCAACTCCGTCGGAGTTCCATCATGCTCCTTAGGTTCACAGTTTTGTCCTAAGCGATATCGAGTTATCCTTGTACTAAATCCTAGTTATCTCTTAGGATTCCTATGTTATACGATTCCTTGTGATTCATATTACTTAGCCAATTCATTTATGCCTATTTGTGACAAGGATGATCCTTCTAGGGTGATAAACCAAATCTACGGAATCGAATTCGCGTAAACAAGCGATTGATTGCCGTTTTCTTGGTGAGGTAAATTACTTACTAATATGTACGCTAACTTTCCTAATTAATCCAGCCTACTACTTTGTAGTCTATGCTCTCGAACTTATGCATTGGCGAGTCATACAATCTTTCCTTGGTGCATGCTAATTTGGTTACTAACTTTCCCTAAGGCCTACTAGGTCTTGCATCAACAATCGTACCTACTACCTTGTAGTTTATCCTTTGGCATCCCCATGCATTTACACCTAGTTACGACTCTTTAATGATTGATCCTTTTCTCATGAAGACTACGCAATTTCATAACATTCTCCTAGTCACTAAGTCGTGATGATACTCAAGCGAAAACTAGTGTTGCTCTATTCCATCGTATAACTATGTTGCAAGTCATACATTCGTTTTAGTGCCCTATTAGTTCTTTCCGAATGAAATCTTATGGTGCTAGACTTTCCCTATGAAATCATAATGTGCATATACGCTTAATTCATCATATCTAGGATGGCAACTAATGCACATATAAACTTCGTCTTCTTGCTTAGGATTAGATTCTTACCTTTAAAAATACCATCTACATGCATCTAATTCCCTAACCGTTCAATCTTTCATAATGCTCAAAAAGATGCATTTCTTTCAATGCTTTTAATTTAAACGTAACTTGAATTTCCCTTCCTAAGCGCGCCTAATCCTTTCCTTATGCGGAATTAACATGGAAGAACCTGGACTTGTGGTGTCCGGGTGATGTCCACTTGCACGTTTGGAGTCGAACCTCCCGCGGTTGCCTCCTGGGATCTTTTAGGAGCCATCGTAGTCGTAAATTCGACTTATGAGTTGCTTTTGTGTTCGTATGCGGATGGTTTCCTCTTCGGAATAGACCTTGCAACAAAGCTTCGGAATTCCCACGAGCTCGATTCGGCGTGGTATTTGGACGGCTTGCGGACTTTATGTCTTTGTCCGAGTCTCGTCGAAGGCTCTTGTGAGGTCTTTATGGCCTCACCGTCTCCTTCTTTGGAAATCCGGGCCTTTAACGGATCTTCGGGAAGATGCCGTGGGAAAGGCCTTTTGGGCCAAATGGTGGGAAAATTGCCCTTAAAATGGGTGGCAAAGGATAGGAGATTGGGGTCGTGGGAAAGGCCTTTAGGGAGGCCCCCCCTATGGAAGCTTCTAAAGAAGCTTCCAAAGGAGCTTCTGTGGCACGTGGCGGGACGTGGACGACGTGGCATAGAATGGCGGCCTGACGATCAGCGTGGCGGACGGCGGATCAGTCTGCGGAAGTCCGGCGGCCAGGGCGACGGCAGAACGACTGGCGGTGGGCTGGGCGGCAGCACGGCGGTGGTGTGGTAGCCCGTGGCGAGGCTGGCGGGGCAGCAACCGGCAGGCTGGCGGCAGCAGCACGGCCTCTCCTCCTCTCTCCCTCTAAGCACAGACTCCCTCCTCCTCTCTCCTCCCACACACGACTTCCCTCTCTCTCCCCTGTGTAAGCACACCCCCCATCAAGGGGGTGTTTTTATAGGCCGTGGGGGTGGGGAGTGGGTCTCCCCCCACGTGGGGGAAACTGCCCATGCAACCCCCACCTTCCCATCCCCCCCACACACTCCCTTTCCTCCAGCCATGCATCGGCTGGGGGAAAGGGATAAATACATAAAAAAATTTGCCTTTAATTAATTGAATTTGCCCCTCCCAAGAGGGTGTTCCCGTGCGGTTAGCGGTTTTTATCCCCTGGTTCAATTTACTACTCGCAGAGGATTCTATTTTCCTCGTGCGGCTCACACATTACGCGGCCCATAATCCAAATGCGAGAGATACCCTTTGCACAGGGTTTGCACGGCGTGTGGGAAGTGATACGATCACGCGGAAATATTACATTCTCTCCCCCTTAGAAGAATCGAGATGTCCTCATCTCGAGATAAACTGGGGATATTGAAGATTGAGAGAGCTTTCATACATCCAGGTAGCATCCTCTTCGGAATAATCTTGCCACTGGATGAGGCATTCTCTCAAGGTTCTAGATCTCAACTGTCTCTCCCTGACCGTGGCCAATACCTTGACGGTGTCCCTCGCTGAGCTTGGGGCATTGCTTTCTGAAGTGACCGAGTTCATTGCAGTGGAAACATCGGATGTTTCGGCCATTATCGTGAGTAGGAACAAAATTGTTGACGTTATTTGTCCTTGCCTTCTTTCTTTGTCCCTGATTGTGGCCTTGAACTCTCTTAACCTGGGGTCTGAATGCTCCTCCGCTTGGGTCGCTATAAGACCAATCCTTAATACTCCTTGGTTTAGCTTGCACTTCCTGAATTATGGGTGCCGCTCGAATGAGTGCATCCTGAAGATCTGATGGTCTCATAGATTCGAGACGGGTATTTACAGGTGGATTTAAGCCTACGCAAAATTTGGACACCTGCTGTGTCATGTCCATTCGTGGTGCATACTTCAAGAGTGAGACAAACTTAGAGTAGTATGCGTCAAGCGTGAGTCCTAACTGTTTTAACTCATAGAACTCATTCATTTTCTGAGTACGATATGCTGGTGGCAAATATCTCCCTTGTACGGCTTGCTTTAACTTCTCCCAAGTAACGGAACCCTCTGAGATCCCTTGATCCCTGCACCATTGCTTCCACCATAGTCAGGCTTCACCGGTGAGTCTTAATTTAGCGAGCATGGCCTGATTGGTTGGTGTAGTGCCAGCGGCTTCGAAGTAGTCCTCCATAGATTCAATCCAAATCTCAGCGTCTGACTGGACGAATCTGCCTCTCCCGTCAAACTCGGGTGGCTTTATTTGTTTGAGGAGGAACTTCTTCTCCTGGATCACAGTAGTACTTGATGTAGGGGGCGAATTTGAAACCTGTACCTGGGGTTGTGCCTGGCGTAAAAAGTTTTCTTAACGTTATTATACGATAATTGCCATTAGCTTATCTTTAGTTCAGCTAATTCGTAACTCATGAAGCAACTAGACTTTTTGCAACAACTTTGATGCACAATCGGATAGTGATAAAAGAAGTCCTTATTTATATTTATATGGCATAGCCTCATACAACATCTCCAGTCATTACATCTAGTTTGGGGAGAACAACATAGTATTGGATTTGTCTACAGGAACTGTGTAATAGTAGGGTTTTGGGTCATGTATCTTTAGGAATCGATAATTCATCAGAAGTTCGGGATATCCTTTCCGCTGGAAACCATACTTCCCATGGCGTCCCAATACCTTGATCCTATCAGCTGGAATTACACGGGTTACTTCCTCATAAACATATGAGTTTAATTCAACCCTCCGACCTTGAATATGCAAAGTCGAATTCACGTGAGCTTCCACAAAAATGAACAGCTTCACGACTTTCAAATCTTCCAACCACTTGATCCTCTTCAAGTTGGTCTGTAGATAGGCGAACCGGTGGGCAGCTATGTAATAGATTCCTGAAGTCCCAGTCCATCTTCGCTCTACATATAGAGGTGATGGGTTATAAATTCACTCCAAGATGTTCATCATCTCAATTCTCTGCTTATAATGCGGAGAATGCATCGCAGTCATGAACATGATCCGGAACACCAAAAATTTATTCCACGCCTCGTAATTCTGGAAGACAGTATTGAAGATGAGAAAATGTTTGGACAGGAACAAATTCTTTACTTCACTTCTAATGAAATCTTATGAAAACAATTCCATTGTAAGTCGGCTCTGATACCAACTGTAACGTGTCCACTAACATCCTCTAGGACACGTCTTAGCAGTCCATCGGAAAGGTTGTCTAGAAGACTCCACCCGGCACTCCCATGGAATGATGCGGGTTTTGTAATCTAGGACTTTCCGCGTCTGCCCCGTAACGGAAGTGTCCTGGGCGCTTTTCCACTTAGGATCGAACGGAATTGTTTGGTCGTTTGCTAACAGCGACTAGCGTCAGACCTGATCGAACTACTCTACGCAGAACGCCCGGTCTGAAGCGAATTCATACTGCACTTGGTTCAAGGAGAATGGGAAACGAGAGGGATGCAAGGCTCGACCTCTCTACCAAAAGGCATAGTCCCATTCCGTTCCCCTAAAACAGCTTGAATCGGGTAATCGGTACTTCCAAGTCATTGTTCTCCTTGCTTGTTTTGGTGATGACGATCATCCTTCTGTTCGTCGAAGACCTTGAGAAAAGTTCCCGGCTAACCGGGACCACCCATCCATAGGACGGACCCATGGTCCATCCTCCGCACTTTCCTCGGTTTGTTTTAGTCATGTAATTATCTACCACATTAGTTTGACATAAACAAACAGCTTCCTTGATTAGCCCTGTTAAGCACTGGTTCCTTCACGTAATCTTATCACAGGACATAAAGAAAACAATGTCAAACAACTCCTTTATTATCATTATATCCTTTTATCTTTGAAATACAAGGAGTTCCCGCCCGTAGGCGTATTCATAATCCGCCCGAAGGCTATCCAGTAATCCTTCCTGTGATTACTATCCCAAGTTTCCGCCCGTAGACTAGTATGCGGGCCTCGAGATCCAATCCCGAGTCACGTTAGTCTCTTGTGCAGGGCCCGGAAGGCGAGGGATTTACAGCCAGAGCCCCCCTGGCACCCAAGCGTCCTCCTGCTCCAAGCAGAACTCAACGGAGAGACCTCTCACGGCGGGTTCGGTCCACGTTCCCGGCGCGGTTCACAACCCCCTTGGTTAGGGTCAGGCAGGCAGTCGGGGGTAACTGAGCTGCCTCTCAGGCACCAACCTGAAGTATTTAAATATATTTTCATCCTTTAGTTCATTGAGCAAACAATGCAAACAGTCCTTTCTAAACTGTTACAAGCACAATCAATTTCAGTGGACTTTTAGCTGGCAAACTGTTAAGGAGTGGCTCCTTTTCTCCGAATGCAAACCGCATTCGATCCGGAATCAATTGCAACTTAGCAAGATTCCCATCATCCTTGGGTTAGGGTCATACCTTCCAATTACATTAGGTTTATTGTGGCAGGATCCAGCGACCATGTCGCCTTAGTTTATTGTCGGTCATTTGCTTCAAGGCAATTTACTTAACTTTCCTTTTCCTTGGCAACTTTTCCCAGGGAAAGTGAATAATAGGATGATTACTCATCCTCAATAATTTAACTCCCTTCAATAAATTGTCAACCTCGTTTCGAGAGATGACAATACTCTTTGCGGACAAATTCCAAGACTATACAATGTTGCGGCTTGTGCGCAAGTATTGCATCTATTTTATGGAATCCTCCTATCCCTTCCTTAGTGTTCCGACTGCGGGTTTTTAACCCTATCCGAGTAACAGGATTTTTGGGGTATCCTTCAAGTCATTACAATTAGGTTTGGGTCATGATACTAGAATATGCAACTCCGTCGGAGTTCCATCATGCTCCTTAGGTTCACAGTTTTGTCCTAAGCGATATCGAGTTATCCTTGTACTAAATCCTAGTTATCTCTTAGGATTCCTATGTTATACGATTCCTTGTGATTCATATTACTTAGCCAATTCATTTATGCCTATTTGTGACAAGGATGATCCTTCTAGGGTGATAAACCAAATCTACGGAATCGAATTCGCGTAAACAAGCGATTGATTGCCGTTTTCTTGGTGAGGTAAATTACTTACTAATATGTACGCTAACTTTCCTAATTAATCCAGCCTACTACTTTGTAGTCTATGCTCTCGAACTTATGCATTGGCGAGTCATACAATCTTTCCTTGGTGCATGCTAATTTGGTTACTAACTTTCCCTAAGGCCTACTAGGTCTTGCATCAACAATCGTACCTACTACCTTGTAGTTTATCCTTTGGCATCCCCATGCATTTACACCTAGTTACGACTCTTTAATGATTGATCCTTTTCTCATGAAGACTACGCAATTTCATAGCATTCTCCTAGTCACTAAGTCGTGATGATACTCAAGCAAAAACTAGTGTTGCTCTATTCCATCGTATAACTATGTTGCAAGTCATACGTTCGTTTTAGTGCCCTATTAGTTCTTTCCGAATGAAATCTTATGGTGCTAGACTTTCCCTATGAAATCATAATGTGCATATACGCTTAATTCATCATATCTAGGATGGCAACTAATGCACATATAAACTTCGTCTTCTTGCTTAGGATTAGATTCTTACCTTTAAAAATACCATCTACATGCATCTAATTCCCTAACCGTTCAATCTTTCATAATGCTCAAAAAGATTCATTTCTTTCAATGCTTTTAATTTAAACGTAACTTGAATTTCCCTTCCTAAGCGCGCCTAATCCTTTCCTTATGTGGAATTAACATGGAAGAACCTGGACTTGTGGTGTCGGGGTGATGTCCACTTGCACGTTTGGAGTCGAACCTCCCGCGGTTGCCTCCTGGGATCTTTTAGGAGCCATCGTAGTCGTAAATTCGACTTATGAGTTGCTTTTGTGTTCGTATGCGGATGGTTTCCTCTTCGGAATAGACCTTGCAACAAAGCTTCGGAATTCCCACGAGCTCGATTCGGCGCGGTATTTGGACGGCTTGCGGACTTTATGTCTTTGTCCGAGTCTCGTCGAAGGCTCTTGTGAGGTCTTTATGGCCTCACCGTCTCCTTCTTTGGAAATCCGGGCCTTTAACGGATCTTCGGGAAGATGCCGTGGGAAAGGCCTTTTGGGCCAAATGGTGGGAAAATTGCCCTTAAAATGGGTGGCAAAGGATAGGAGATTGGGGTCGTGGGAAAGGCCTTTAGGGAGGCCCCCCCTATGGAAGCTTCTAAAGAAGCTTCCAAAGGAGCTTCTGTGGCACGTGGCGGGACGTGGACGACGTGGCATAGAATGGCGGCCTGACGATCAGCGTGGCGGACGGTGGATCAGTCTGCGGAAGTCCGGCGGCTAGGGCGACGGCAGAACGACTGGCGGTGGGCTGGGCGGCAGCACGGCGGTGGTGTGGTAGCCCGTGGCGAGGCTGGCGGGGCAGCAACCGGCAGGCTGGCGGCAGCAGCACGGCCTCTCCTCCTCTCTCCCTCTAAGCACAGACTCCCTCCTCCTCTCTCCTCCCACACACGACTTCCCTCTCTCTCCCCTGTGTAAGCACACCCCCCATCAAGGGGGTGTTTTTATAGGCCGTGGGGGTGGGGAGTGGGTCTCCCCCCACGTGGGGGAAACTGCCCATGCAACCCCCACCTTCCCATCCCCCCCACACACTCCCTTTCCTCCAGCCATGCATCGGCTGGGGGAAAGGGATAAATACATAAAAAAATTTGCCTTTAATTAATTGAATTTGCCCCTCCCAAGAGGGTGTTCCCGTGCGGTTAGCGGTTTTTATCCCCTGGTTCAATTTACTACTCGTAGAGGATTCTATTTTCCTCGTGCGGCTCACACATTACGCGGCCCATAATCCAAATGTGAGAGATACCCTTTGCACAGGGTTTGCACGGCGTGTGGGAAGTGATACGATCACGCGGAAATATTACAATTGCCGACTGAGGCAGTATTCTAGTGAGCAAAGAACACCAAGTGAGGCATTGTTCTTAATGGCACTAGACCTCCCCAAGGCGAGTATGAATAAAATCTACTCCAAGGGGTGTTTTTCTTTTGTTTTGTGTTTCTGATAATATACCAATCATGACGTGAAAGGTCTTGTCATAGGGAACTCTAATTGGCAAGAGGAGATGAGGGTACCGAGGGGCTCTAGTCCTGAAATCCTTAGGCTCTTACAAACTACCAACTACCCTTTGATTTCCAAACTGTCTCCTAGAAGTTTCAATACTAGTTGGGGAATGGAACTTGGAAAGAATGATATCTTTGAACAAGAAAATATTTGTAAAAGGTCATCTTTTGAAAGGAACTATTAAGAAGAAATTGCTTTACTCTATTTTTGTGTAGTGAATTAGGGGCATATAATAAATTTGTATCATGATATAATTCAAATAAGCTATTTTTTATATGTTGGACCTAAAGTGGTGGGTAATTAGATAACTAAAACTATTGTCTCTAGGAAAGCGAGAGGATAGACTCCCGAAGGATCTAGACCCATGGTTGGGTGGTCTCAGTAAGCCAAGACTTATCCTAAGAAGGAATAAAAATCACACTTGATGGGCCATTAGAAATCAAAAAGCCTGATTCACATCACTTTAGAATTGGCTAATACAAATTAGCCACTAGTAATAGATTTGACTTGGAAAACTTAGGTCATACTCGTGGAAGCAATCAAAATTTCCACTACAGGATAGACTCAAGTGAGCTTAGTTAGCAAACTCTGAGGGTTTTATCAAAATTGTGGACGGTGCTTCCTAGGACATCTATTGATGAACTACTAAGAATGTACCACCAAGAAAAGCTCGGGTAGCATGTTACGGCTTCTTACTAGTCTTTTGTATCCTAATGTAAGCCATATAGTCATGCAGATTCTTGATCCGAGTGATGAATGCTTCAACTATCTCTTCTTTAGAAAACTTTTCTGTTGTAGGCCAAGTTCTAATTCCTTGTTTGATTCCATATTTTACACTGACTTCTTAGTATATTCCAAGCCCTGATGCCTTGGTTGTATGTTGAATCAAGGTCAAAACACTCACTACAAGGATATGGGAGAATAGTGATGGTCATTTCCAACACAAATTAGCGGCGTCACTATTTGTGTTACAAAAAATGTGATGCAAATAGCGATGGCACTCAAACGAAATAAAGTGGGCTAAAACCCGAGCACAACATTTTGTGCAAAAGAGGGAGTGAAAGAGAGAGCGAATTGCATTGTGCATTTGAGAGGGAGAGGGAGAGAAAGAGAGAAAGAGGGAGAAGAAGAGCTTCTCACCGCCACGACCATGGTTTGCGAAGAAGAGGAGGAAGTGCACAAAGGGAAAAGAGGAGCCACCGTCACAAAGAGAAGTCGCTGACAGATTTTGTGATGAGTGCATTGCTCCCTCTTGGTTTTTTTTTCTTTGATTTTGCTTGTTTTTGTTAAAAATGATGTGTACTAAGAGAGAAATAGAGGATATGAGAGAGGGAGAGGAAGAGAAAAAAAGAAAGAAGGAATGAGAGAGAGAGGGAATAAACATGAAACATAATAAAGAAAGAGAGAAAGATAGAGACAGGGAGGGAGAGAGGAGAATGAATGGATAAAAAACAATGAGAATGTAAGATCTTGTTCTTTAATTTCTTCTTTTCTTGTTTGTAGTAGTAGCAATAGTTCTTTAATTTCTTATTTTCTTATTTGTAGTAGTAGTAGTAGTACTTTAATTTCTTATTTTCTTGTTCGTAGTAGTAGTATTAGCACTTCTTTAATTTCTTCTTTTCTTATTTTTTGTTATTGTAGTGGTGGTGGTGGTGGTAGTAGTAGTAGTAGTAGTACTTTAATTTCTTCTTTTCTTATTTTTTATTATTGTAGTGGTGGTGGTGGTGGTGGTGGTAGTAGTAGTAGCAGCAGCAGCAGCAGCAGCAACAACAACAGTAGTAGTAGTAGTACTGTAATTTCTTATTTTCTTGTTTTTGTTGTAATGGTAGTAGTAGTAGTAGAAGTTCTTTAATTTCTTCTTTTCTTGTTTTTTTTTTGGTAGTCTTAGTGTCAAGATTGTGGGAGAGAAGGAAGGAGTCTCGCTTGAAGCTTTCTTGCTTGCACAATGGGGGAAGACACACAAGGGTGGAGGCTGAAAACAGTTTTCCTCTTCTTAGTTGTGTAAGCCAAAAGAACTCAAGTACAAAGAAATAGAAGAACCCTAGATATGGGTCTCAAACCAAACTCAACAAACTAAGGCGGCATACTAACTGAGCCACGAACTAGAGTAGATAAGGATAGCTATCATGTAGCTATTATTCAGGGGCGGTGTACCAACCGCATCTGCAACTAACACGTCGGTGACATAAATGCACAACAATCACCCTGGCATATCACGAGTGGAGCTCGATATCTCAACACTCCCCCTCGAGCTCAATCCCAATTCCTGCACACCAAGCAGGTCTCTGAACTTGCGCAGCTTCTCTGCGCCCAATGCCTTCGTGAATATGTCAGCTACCTGATCCTCTGTGCTGACATAAACTAGATCAATAAGACCTAGTAAAACCCTCTCTCGCACATAGTGATAATGCACCTCAATGTGCTTTGTTCTAGCATGATAGACTGGGTTATTTGCCAAGTGTATACTACTCATGTTGTCACAATGAATGACAACTGGTCCATCTGTAGGCTCATGCATATCATAAAGTAGCTTATGCAACCAAGCTCCCTCACATGCAGCCATTGCTGCACCCCTGTACTCGGCCTCTGTGCTGGACAAGGCAACTGTAGGCTGTTTCTTGCTGCTCCAAGTGACTGCAGCACTCCCAAAAGAGAGTGTCCTGTAACGGAAGTTTTGCAATCTAGGACTTTCCGCGTCTGCCCCGTAACGGAAGTGTCCTGGGCGTTTCCCACTTAGGATCGAACGGAATTGTTTGGTCGTTTACTAACAGCGACTAGCGTCAGACCTGATCGATCTACTTTACGCAGAACGCCCGGTCTGAAGCGGATTCATGCTGCACTTGGTTCAAGGAGAATGGGAAACGAGAGGGATGCAAGGCTCGTCCTCTCTGCCAAAAGGCATAGTCCCATTCCGTTCCCCTAAAACAGCCTGAATCGGGTAATCGGTACTTCCAAGTCATTGTTCTCCTTGCTTGTTTTGGTGATGACGATCATCCTTCTGTTCGTCAAAGACCTTGAGAAAAGTTCCCGGCTAACCGGGACCACCCAACCGTAGGACGGACCCATGGTCCATCCTCCGCACTTTCCTCAGTTTGTTTTAGTTATGTAATTACCTACCACATTAGTTTGACATATAACAAACAGCTTCCTTGATTAACCCTGTTAAGCACTGGTTCCTTCACGTAATCTTATCACAGGACATAAAGAAAACAATGTCAAACAACTCCTTTATTATCATTATATCCTTTTATCTTTGAAATACAAGGAGTTCCCGCCCGTAGGCATATTCATAATCTGCCCGAAGGCTATCCAGTAATCCTTCCTGTGATTACTATCCCAAGTTTCTGCCCGTAGACTAGTATGCGGGCCTCGAGATCCAATCCCGAGTCACGTTAGTCTCTTGTGCAGGACCCGGAAGGCGAGGGATTTATAGCCAGAGCCCCCCCTGGCGCCCAAGCGTCCTCCTGCTCCAAGCAGAACTCAACGGAGAGACCTCTCACGGCGGGTTCGGTCCACGTTCCCGGCGCGGTTCACAACCCCCTTGGTTAGGGTCAGGCAGGCAGTCGGGGGTAACTGAAGCTGCCTCTCAGGCACCAACCTGAAGCTTTAGATATATTTTCATCCTTTAGTTCATTGAGCAAACAATGCAAACAGTCCTTTCTAAACTGTTACAAGCACAATCAATTTCAGTGGTCTTTTAGCTGGCAAACTGTTAAGGAATGACTCCTTTCCTCCGAATGCAATCCGCATTCGTTCCGGAATCAATTGCAACTTGGCAAGATTCCTATCATTCTTGGGTTAGGTTTATACCCTACCCATACTTTAGTGTTTAGTTGTGGTAGGTTCCAGCGACCATGTCGCTTTGGTTTATAGTCTGGTCATTTGCTTCAAGGCAAATACTTAACTTTCCTTTTCCTTGGAAAATTATTCCAAAAGTGAGTAACAGGATGATTAGACATCCTCTTGTAAGTTAAATTCTTTCAATAACTTGCTAACCTCATTTCGAGAGATGACAAGACTCTTTGCGGACAAATCCCAAATCCATACAACATTGCAGCTTTGTGCACAATTATTGCATCTATTCCACGGAATCCTTCTATCCATTACTAAGCGTTTCCCGATCACGGAGTTTACCTCCATCGAGTAACAGGGTTTTATTGGGTATCCTTCAAATCATCCCTAATTATGTTGGTCCATGGTTCCAGAAATATGCAACTCCGTCAGAGTTTCGTCATGATCCTTAGGATAAAACCTTAGATCATTTCAAGCATGAACGTCTAATTGTTTCGCCAATTTGTGAATGTGTGTAGGATCTTTAGATTCACGGTTTCCATCTAAAGCTAGGTCAAATTGCACTAATCCCTAGTTAACACTTAGGATTCCTATCATATCGACTCAGTCATGTCTATACGAATCCTTGTGGTTTATATTACCTAGTCAATTTCAATTATGCTTGTTCTGTGATAAGAATGATCCTTCTAGGGTGATAAACCAAATCTAACGGGGTCTAATTTGCGTAAACATGCGATTGATTGCCGTTTCCTTGGTGAGGTAAAATTATTTGCTAATCTGTACGCTAACTTTCCTAATTAATCAAGCCTATACTTTGTAGTCTATACTCTCGAAACTTATGCATTGGCGAATCATACAATCTTTCCTTGGTGCACGATAATTTGGTTACTAACTTTTCCTAGGACCTCCTACTAGATCTTACATCAATAGTCGTACTTAAAACCTTGTTGTTTATCCTTTTTCATCCTATGCTTTTACACCTAATTACTGCTCTTAATGATTGACCTTTTTCTCATGACGACTACGCAATTTCTAACATTCTCCTAGCCACGAAGTCGTTGGTGAAACACAAGCGAAACTAGTGTTATTCTATTCCATCTTATAACTATTTTGCAAGTCATACGTTCACCTTAGTACCCTATTAATTCTTTCCGAATGAAACCTTATGGCGCTTAACCTTTTCCTATGAAATCATTACGAGAGGTATGTTACCTAATGTGCAGTATACGCTTAATCTACCATATCTAGGATGACAAATAATGCACATATAAATTCCGTTTCCTTGCTTAGGATTAAATTCCTTACCTTGATAAGGTACCAACTACATGCATCTAACCCTCTAATCGTTCAATCTTTCATAATGTTGAAAAGATGCATTTCTTTCAATTTCCATATGCAAATTAAACGTAAAAGTGCAATTTCCTTTCTAAGCGCGCCTAATCATTTCCTTATGCGGAATTAACACGGAAGAACCTGGACTTGTGGAGTCGGGGTGATGTCCACTTGCACATTCGGAGTCGAGCCTCCCGCGGTCGCCTCTTGGGATCTTTTTGGAGCCATTGCACACGTAGGTTAGGTTTCTGAACTCGCTTTCGTCGCCTACGGATTGTTTTGCCTTGACGAGCAACCTTCCGGCCTTTGCCTCTCCTCGTAGGCGGAAGATTCTGTAACGGTAGGTCGCTTGCGGTGAAGAGCCTTTAAAAGACTTATTGCGGGATCTTTTCCGACGGTCTAGTGGGATCCTTATGGCCCTCTTCGATTCCCGGGAAAGGGGTATTAATGGCCTATTCGAAATTGTGGTGGGAAAGGTATTTCGGGACGGTGGTGGGAAAGGACCCTTGGGAAGGCCTTTGGGAAAAAGGGTGTAAAGAAGTCGTGGGAAAGGGGGTTTATGAGGCCCCCTTTGGAAACTTCTAAAGAAGCTTCCAAAGAAGCTTCTGAGCTTCTTCAGCTCCATGTGGAAGAAAGGGAGGTCGTGGACGACGTGGTGGACGGACTGGCGGCAACGTCAGCGGCCTGGCGGCCTGGACGACAGCAGCGGCGGTGGACTGGGGCGGAGTTGGGCGGCAGCACGGCGGACTGGCGGCGATCAGCACGGCGGCGGCCTCACGCTCTCTCTCTCTCTCTCACAGAGCCTCCCCTACTCTCCTCTTCCTCCTCTTCTAAGCACACCCCCTTGATGGGGGGTGTTTTTATAGCCTTGGGGGTGGGGAAGGGGGTCTCCACCCACGTGGTGATCTTCCCCATGCAACCCCCACTTTGCCATCCTCCCCCCCCACACTCCCTTTCCTCCAGCCATGCATCGGCTGGGGGAAGGGATAAATATATAAAAAAAATTTGCATTTATTTAATTAAATTGCCCCTCCCAAGAGGGTGTTTCCGTGTGGCTTGCGGTTTTGAACACCCGGTTCGATTTACCATTCGCAGAGGACCCTATTTCCTGCGTGCGGCTCACACATTACGCGGCCAATAATTTAAATGCGAGAGATACCCTTTGCACACGGTTTACATGGCGTGCGGGAAGTAATATTTACGGTACGGTACATGGAAATATTACATTCTCTCCCCCTTAGAAGAATCGAGATGTCCTCATCTCGAGATAAACTGGGGATATTGAAGATTGAGAGAGCTTTCATCCATCCAGGTAGCATCCTCTTTGGGATAATCTTTCCACTGGACGAGGCATTCTCTCAAGGTTCTAGATCTCAACTGTCTCTCCCTGACCGTGGCCAATACCTTGACGGTGTCCCTCGCTGAGCTTGGGGCATTGCTTTCTGAAGTGACCGAGTTCATTGCAGTGGAAACATCGGATGTTTCGGCCATTACCGTGAGTAGGAACAAAGTTGTTGACGTTATTTGTCCTTGCCTTTCTTTCTTTGTCCTTGATTGTGGCCTTGAACTCTCTTAACCTGGGTCTGAATGCTCCTCCGCTTGGGTCGCTATAAGACCAATTCTTAATACTCCTTGGTTTAGCTTGCACTTCCTGAATTATGGGTGCCGCTCGAATGAGTGCATCCTGAAGATCTGATGGTCTCATAGATTCGAGACGGGTATTTACAGGTGGATTTAAGCCTGCGCAAAATTTGGACACCTACTATGTCGTGTCCATTCGTGGCGCATACTTCAAGAGTGAGACAAACTTAGAGTAGTATGCGTCAAGCGTGAGTCCTAACTGTTTTAGCTCATAGAACTCATTCATTTTCTGAGTACGATATGCAGGCGGCAAATATCTCCCTTGCACGGCTTGCTTTAACTTCTCCCAGGTAACGGATCCCTCTGAAATCCCTTGATCCCTACACCATTGTTTCCACCATAGTCTGGCTTCACCGGTGAGTTTTAATTTGGCGAGCATGGCCTGATTAGCAGGTGCAGTGCCAGCGGCTTCGAAGTAGTCCTCCATAGATTCAATCCAAATCTCAGCGTCTGACTGGACGAATCTGCCTCTCCCGTCAAACTCGGGTGGCTTAATCTGTTTGAGGAGGAACTTCTTCTCCTGGATCACAGTCGTACTTGCCGTAGGGGGTGAATTTGGAACCTGTACCTGGGGTTGTGCCTGGCGTAAAAAGTTTTCTTAACATTATTATATGATAATTGACATTAGCTTATCTTTAGTTCAGCTAATTCGTATCTCATGAAGCAACTTGACTTTTTGCAACAACCCTGATGCACAATCGGATAGTGATAGAAAGAAGTCCTTATTTATATTTATATGGCGTAGCCTCATACAACATCTCGAGTGATGATAATCCAATCATTACATTTAGTTTGGGGAGAACAACATAGTATTGGATTTGTCTACACGAACTGTGTAGTAATAGGGTTTTGGGTCATGTATCTTTAGGAATCGATAACTCATCGGAAGTTCAGGATATCCTTTCCGCTGGAAACCATACTTCCCATGGCGTCCCAATACCTTGATCCTATCAGCTGGAATTACACGGGTTACTTCCTCATAAACATATGAGTTTAATTCAACCCTCCGACCTTGAATATGCAAAGTCAAATTCACGTGAGCTTCCACAAAAATGAATAGCTTCACGACTTTCAAATCTTCCAACCACTTGATCCTTTTCAAATTGGTCTATAGATAAGCGAACCGGTGGGCAGCTATGTAATAGATTCCTGAAGACCCAGTCCATCTTCGCTCTATATATAGTGGTGATGGGTTATAAATTTGCTCCAAGATGTTCATCATTTCAATTCTCTGCCTATAATGCGGAGAATGCATCGCAGTCATGAACATGATCCGGAACACCAAAAACTTGTTCCACGCCTCGTAACTCTGCAAGACAGTATTGAAGATGAGAAAATGTTTGGACAAGAACAATTTCTTTACTCCACTTCTAGTGAAATCTTATGAAAACAATTCCATTGTAAGTCGGCTCTGATACCAACTGTAACGTGTCCACTAGAATCCTCTAGAACACGTCTTAGCAGTCCATCGGAAAGGTTGTCTAGAAAACTCCACCCACGCACTCCCATGGAATGTTGTGGGTTTTGCAATCTAGGACTTTCCGCGTCTGCCCCGTAACGGAAGTGTCCTGGGCGTTTCCCACTTAGGATCGAACGGAATTGTTTGGTCGTTTACTAACAGCGACTAGCGTCAGACCTGATCGATCTACTTTACGCAGAACGCCCGGTCTGAAGCGGATTCATGCTGCACTTGGTTCAAGGAGAATGGGAAACGAGAGGGATGCAAGGCTCGTCCTCTCTGCCAAAAGGCATAGTCCCATTCCGTTCCCCTAAAACAGCCTGAATCGGGTAATCGGTACTTCCAAGTCATTGTTCTCCTTGCTTGTTTTGGTGATGACGATCATCCTTCTGTTCGTCAAAGACCTTGAGAAAAGTTCCCGGCTAACCGGGACCACCCAACCGTAGGACGGACCCATGGTCCATCCTCCGCACTTTCCTCAGTTTGTTTTAGTTATGTAATTACCTACCACATTAGTTTGACATATAACAAACAACTTGCTTGATTAACCCTGTTAAGCACTGGTTCCTTCACGTAATCTTATCACAGGACATAAAGAAAACAATGTCAAACAACTCCTTTATTATCATTATATCCTTTTATCTTTGAAATACAAGGAGTTCCCGCCCGTAGGCGTATTCATAATCTGCCCGAAGGCTATCCAGTAATCCTTCTTGTGATTACTATCCCAAGTTTCGGCTCGTAGACTAGTATGCGGGCCTCGAGATCCAATCCCGAGTCACGTTAGTCTCTTGTGCAGGACCCGGAAGGCGAGGGATTTACAGCCAGAGCCCCCCTGGCACCCAAGCGTCCTCCTGCTCCAAGCAGAACTCAACGGAGAGACCTCTCACGGCGGGTTCGGTCCACGTTCTCGGCGCGGTTCACAACCCCCTTGGTTAGGGTCAGGCAGGCAGTTGGGGGTAACTGAAGCTGCCTCTCAGGCACCAACCTGAAGCTTTAGATATATTTTCATCCTTTAGTTCATTGAGCAAACAATGCAAACAGTCCTTTCTAAACTGTTACAAGCACAATCAATTTCAGTGGTCTTTTAGCTGGCAAACTGTTAAGGAATGACTCCTTTCCTCTGAATGCAATCCGCATTCGTTCCGGAATCAATTGCAACTTGGCAAGATTCCTATCATTCTTGGGTTAGGGTCATACCCTACCCATACTTTAGTGTTTAGTTGTGGTAGGTTCCAGCGACCATGTCGCTTTGGTTTATAGTCTGGTCATTTGCTTCAAGGCAAATACTTAACTTTCCTTTTCCTTGGCAAATTATTCCAAAAGTGAGTAACAGGATGATTAGACATCCTCTTGTAAGTTAAATTCTTTCAATAACTTGCTAACCTCATTTCGAGAGATGACAAGACTCTTTGCGGAAAAATCCCAAATCCATACAATATTGCAGCTTTGTGCACAATTATTGCATCTATTCCACGGAATCCTTCTATCCATTACTAAGCGTTTCCCGATCACGGAGTTTACCTCCATCGAGTAACAGGGTTTTATTGGGTATCCTTCAAATCATCCCTAATTATGTTGGTCCATGGTTCCAGAAATATGCAACTCCGTCAGAGTTTCGTCATGATCCTTAGGATAAAACCTTAGATCATTTCAAGCATGAACGTCTAATTGTTTCGCCAATTTGTGAACGTGTGTAGGATCTTTAGATTCACGGTTTCCATCTAAAGCTAGGTCAAATTGCACTAATCCCTAGTTAACACTTAGGATTCCTATCATATCGACTCAGTCATGTCTATACGAATCCTTGTGGTTTATATTACCTAGTCAATTTCAATTATGCTTGTTCTGTGATAAGAATGATCCTTCTAGGGTGATAAACCAAATCTAACGGGGTCCAATTTGCGTAAACATGCGATTGATTGCCGTTTCCTTGGTGAGGTAAAATTATTTGCTAATCTGTACGCTAACTTTCCTAATTAATCAAGCCTATACTTTGTAGTCTATACTCTCGAAACTTATGCATTGGCAAATCATACAATCTTTCCTTGGTGCACGATAATTTGGTTACTAACTTTTCCTAGGACCTCCTACTAGATCTTACATCAATAGTCGTACTTACAACCTTGTTGTTTATCCTTTTTCATCCTATGCTTTTACACCTAATTACTGCTCTTAATGATTGACCTTTTTCTCATGACGACTACGCAATTTCTAACATTCTCCTAGCCACGAAGTCGTTGGTGAAACACAAGCGAAACTAGTGTTATTCTATTCCATCTTATAACTATTTTGCAAGTCATACGTTCACTTTAGTACCCTATTAATTCTTTCCGAATGAAACCTTATGGCGCTTAACCTTTTCCTATGAAATCATTACGAGAGGTATGTTACCTAATGTGCAGTATACGCTTAATCTACCATATCTAGGATGACAAATAATGCACATATAAAATCCGTTTCCTTGCTTAGGATTAAATTCCTTACCTTGATAAGGTACCAACTACATGCATCTAACCCTCTAATCGTTCAATCTTTCATAATGTTGAAAAGATGCATTTCTTTCAATTTCCATATGCAAATTAAACGTAAAAGTGCAATTTCCTTTCTAAGCGCGCCTAATCATTTCCTTATGCGGAATTAACACGGAAGAACCTGGACTTGTGGAGTCGGGGTGATGTCCACTTGCACATTCGGAGTCGAGCCTCCCGCGGTCGCCTCTTGGGATCTTTTTGGAGCCATTGCACACGTAGGTTAGGTTTCTGAACTCGCTTTCGTCGCCTACGGATTGTTTTGCCTTGACGAGCAACCTTCCGGCCTTTGCCTCTCCTCGTAGGCGGAAGATTCTGTAACGGTAGGTCGCTTGCGGTGAAGAGCCTTTAAAAGACTTATTGCGGGATCTTTTCCGACGGTCTAGTGGGATCCTTATGGCCCTCTTCGATTCCCAGGAAAGGGGTATTAATGGCCTATTCGAAATTGTGGTGGGAAAGGTATTTCGGGACGGTGGTGGGAAAGGACCCTTGGGAAGGCCTTTGGGAAAAAGGGTGTAAAGAAGTCGTGGGAAAGGGGGTTTATGAGGCCCCCTTTGGAAACTTCTAAAGAAGCTTCCAAAGAAGCTTCTGAGCTTCTTCACCTCCACGTGGAAGAAAGGGAGGTCGTGGACGACGTGGTGGACGGACTGGCGGCAACGTCAGCAGCCTGGCGGCTTGGACGACAGCAGCGGCGGTGGACTGGGGCGGAGCTGGGCCGCAGCACGGCGGACTGGCGGCGATCAGCACGGCGGCGGCCTCACGCTCTCTCTCTCTCTCACACAGAGCGTCCCCTACTCTCCTCTTCCTCCTCTTCTAAGCACACCCCCTTGATGGGGGGTGTTTTTATAGCCTTGGGGGTGGGGAAGGGGGTCTCCACCCACGTGGTGATCTTCCCCATGCAACCCCCACTTTGCCATCCTCCCCCCCCCACACTCCCTTTCCTCCAGCCATGCATCGGCTGGGGGAAGGGATAAATATATTAAAAAAATTTGCATTTATTTAATTAAATTGCCCCTCCCAAGAGGGTGTTTCCGTGTGGCTTGCGGTTTTGAACACCCGGTTCGATTTACCATTCGCAGAGGACCCTATTTCCTGCGTGCGGCTCACACATTACGCGGCCAATAATTTAAATGCGAGAGATACCCTTTGCACAGGGTTTACACGGCGTGCGGGAAGTAATATTTACGGTACGGTACATGGAAATATTACACTCTCGTAGACCTGTGCAAAGTAGGTTCACTCCCAGGTTCTCTCAAAACATCCCTCGTCTTCCTTACTCCAGGTGTAACAATAGAAGGAATACCCAACTCATCATCAATGCTCTGTTCTGAGCCACTGGATTCACCATCCACATAAGAGTGACCTGCATTCACATCAAACATGGGCTGATCAACCTTCTCTTTTCCTTTTCGTGATACCTGCATACCACTATCTGCATTGTTTTGAGAAGATTCTCCTGATCTCAATCTGCCTGTCCATGGTGAAGAATGTGAACCACTGCTAGAGGATGCTCCAGGTCCACTAATATTTTGTGACTGCTGCTGTGAATTCTGTGCAACATTACCATTTTGTGCATCTACATCATCAATCACATTTACTAGTTTATACGAGCTACTCATCTCATAAAAAACAACATCTCTGCTCACTGTAAACTTACGAGTAGAAGGGTTATAGCATCTATACCCTTTTTGCTGCAGAGAGTAACCAATAAAGATGCACTTCTCAGCTTTTGGATCCAACTTGGATCTCAGCTCATCTGGCACATGTACATAGGCAATGCAACCAAAAATTTTCAAATGAGAAATATCTGGTTTCCTACCAGTATACCTCTCCTCCGGAGTCATTCCATGTATTGCTACAGTGGGAGTCCTGTTCATTATGTAGACTGCTGTAGCAACTGCTTCAGCCCAATAAAAATCTGGCAAGTCTTTTTCATTGAGCATGGCACGAGATACCTCTCCAATATGCCTGTTTTTCCTTTCTGCAATTCCATTTTGTTGTGGGGTATAACTGCATGAATATTGCTGCTTTATGCCATGCTCCTGCAAGAACTTTACAAACTCATTTGAGAGGTACTCTCCCCCTCCATCTGACCTTAGGCATTTTATTTGCAGACCTGTTTCTTTTTCAGCCATAGCTTTAAGAGTTTTGAAATGCCCAAAAACTTCACTTTTCTTTTTCATAAAATACACCCAAACTTTTCCGCTATAGTCATCAATAAAAGTGACAAAATAATGACAGCCTCCAAGAGATGCAGCTTTAGTAGTCCACACATCAGAGTGGATTAATTCCAATGGCTTCTCACTCTCTTGAACATGTCTAGGAAATGGTTTCCTTGCATGTTTTCCAAACTGACAGGCTTCACATACCTTATGCATTTTTGCAACCTTGAATTTTGGCAATCCTGCAACAATATTTTGGGCCTGCATTGATTTAAGTCGTTGTACATTAACATGACCAATGCGTTTATGCCAGATATCAATATCTGCAACTACACCGGTCCCATGTGCAAACATTGATGCACTCAATTC
Organism: Lygodium microphyllum; assembly: GCF_053477565.2. Lineage (NCBI taxonomy): Eukaryota > Viridiplantae > Streptophyta > Polypodiopsida > Schizaeales > Lygodiaceae > Lygodium > Lygodium microphyllum. Next base: position 3,035,984 of record NW_028229516.1, read on the forward strand.
AGACATGTTTGCATCCAACATAAACATTCTGCCCTTCTTATTTCCTTTTGCTATCAAGCGACCTTTATTTTTCATATCCTCAACAAAGCGTCCATGAGGATTAAATCTGACCTGCAAGCCCTGCTCAACCATTTGACCGACAGAAACTAGATTCTTGGTGATATTCGGGACATGAAATACATTGGACAGGTATTTCTTTTTCCCATCCTGCATAGACAAGGGAATTTTTCCAATCTGCACAATAGGATGTGCAGTATCATCACCAGTCTCCATAAATCCTAGTTTTTCCATTTTCCTTGCATCCTCCATCCATTCTGCATGACCTGTCATGTGGTTTGATGCACCTGAGTCAACATACCATTTATCCTTGCTTTCTTCTGCACTTGTCACAGAATTATTCATGTGTTGCACCATGAACAAATGCTCATTTCTGTCATCACCCTGTCTGTTAGAAGATGCATAATTCCCTTGTTGCAGTTTTCCATTCATGATGTCATTCTGCTTTTTATAGCAGTCTTTAGCCATATGACCCATTTTACCACAGTAGTAGCATTCAACATTACTGTTTGCATTTTGACCTCTTTGCCATCCACCACGACCTCTTTGGCTCCCCCTGCCTCTAGAGTTACCACGTTCTCCTCCATAGGACTGGTTTTCTTGAGTTTGCTGCATATTCTGATTTCTACCACGGCCTCCAAATCGGCCTCCTCTACCTCTGCCTCTACCTCTTCCAGCATTTGAGTAGAAGACAGCTTCTTTTGAAGTTCCTCCTAAAGAAGATGCACCACCATTTCTTTGCTCCTCAGAAATTAGAAGAGCAATCAGCTCCTCAAAATCAGGAAATCTTTCACGAACTGAAATGGATGTCCGAAACTGTGCATAATCCTTTCCTAGACCATTCAAGGTCACATAAACTAAATCATCATCTTCCACTGGTGACCCGATGGAAGCAAGTGCATCTGCAATCTTCTTCACCTTCATGTGGTAGTCATTGATGCTCATATTTTCTCTTTGCACATTATGCAACTCTTGCTTGAGCTGCATTTTCCTGGCTTGCGTATTTGTGCTTTACATTTTTGACAAAGTATCCCATGCCTCCTTTGGCGTACTTGCATCCTGAATATGCACAATCATAGAGTCTGAAATGCTGATAGACAGCCAGTACATAACTTTCCTGGCTCTCTCATGCCATGTTTTAAATGCCTGCATTTGCTGTTGATTGGGAACATCAGGAAGAACTGGTTCTTCTTCATTTCCTGCAACAAATTCCCAATATCCTTTTCCCATAAGGAAATTCGTCATTCTAAACTTCCATGCTTGGAAGTTGTTCTTGTCAAGCTTTTCAGTGACAATCTGTGAAAGAGAATCAGATGCCATTACAGAACACTGCAAAAAATTCTATCACTGCAAAAAACACAGCTTCACCCTCACAAGGGAAAATCTGCAAAACTGGCGAAAGTGGTATTTGACCACACAGTCACTTCCTAGTGACGATTTTGCATCAACACGCAACAGGGATGATTCTGTAACTCCCAATGTCTCTGCGCACAAGCATACAATGCAATTTTTACAGTAACTATTCACCGCCGTGTAGAACAGTGGCTGCACAGCATAAAACTGGGCCTTTTCCTGAGTGCATGCAGAAAAGTTCCGCCTCCAAAATAGGCCCCGAAATGGCCTCAAATAAAAAAAACAAGGTCGCCGAGGGCTAAAGCCTGTACCCGCAGCATATACTGCCCTTTTGCTTCACCGCGAAGGGCGTCTCAACCTGAGACAATGCACTCCTGCACTTTCCGGCTGTGCTACCTGCAGAGATCTGCTCCCGAAACAGAAAATGAAAGCAACACTGCTCCTCTTACCAGAACACCGCGAGCTTGGCTTGCTTTCTTGAGCTCCTTACCATGAACAAGGCTCTGATACCATGTCAAGATTGTGGGAGAGAAGGAAGGAGTCTCGCTTGAAGCTTTCTTGCTTGCACAATGGGGGAAGATACACAAGGGTGGAGGCTGAAAACAGTTTTCCTCTTCTTAGTTGTGTAAGCCAAAAGAACTCAAGTACAAAGAAATAGAAGAACCCTAGATATGGGTCTCAAACCAAACTCAACTAACTAAGGTGGCATACTAACCGAGCCACG